>NW_026571515.1:3786459-3836459 GCF_026225935.1 Boleophthalmus pectinirostris | reverse complement strand
AGTAATCAGAGTACAAATTATGAGTAACTGTATTCAGTTACAGTTACTGTTTCAGTGAGTGGTAATTGGATTACAGTTACTTTGTTGAAGTAAATGGATTACATGGTGGTATTTTCCTGTTTTTACATGTTGGGCTAAATCTCCCTTTTATTTATTTATTTTCCGTAATTCCACTCATTGCTGGAGGTCTAAACCAGGTCTAAACCAGGTCTAAAACCAGATCTAAACCAGGTCTAAAACCAGGATCTAAACCAGGGGTCAGGACTAAACCAGGACTAAACCAGGTCTAAACCAGGACTAAAACCAGGATCTAAACCAGGACTAAAACCAGAGGTCTAAACTAACCAGGTCTAAAACCAGGTCTAAACCAGGACTAAAACCAGGACTAAACCAGGTCTAAACCAGGTCTAAATCATGTGGACGTGTTTCCTCATCTTCTATCAATAATATTTTTAATTTGGTTCAGTAAAGTCTGGACTTTTTATTTTCTTTTATCAGACAAAACATCTTATGTAACGATTTCCTCGTCTTTGTTTCTCTACAGTAAATCAAGTAATCCAAAGTATTCAGATTACATTACTCACTTTAAGTCATTTAATGGATTACGTTACAAACTACATTTTGGGGTCTGTAATCTGTAATCTGTAGGGGATTACATTTTAAAAGTAACACTCCCAACACTGGTCATTGCTCTGCCTGGAATGTTCCACAATGCTACTTTACATTTATTCAATTACAGTTGGTTTTATGTCTCAAAAATACCTTGAAAAACAAACATTCGACTCTCCACAGACCCGACCTGTAACTTGGTCCGGTTTGGTCTCCATGACGATAGAAAGGTTTAACGCCGTACTGACCCTCCGCCAGAAAAGCGCTGAGTCTATTCCTTCGTAGTTTGAAATGTTTTTTTTGTTTGTTTTTACCGTCGTAGTCGATTTTCCCGTCGTTGTTGCGGTCCCCGTCCTTCATCAGCTCCTCGATGTCGTCTTCCGTGATGGCCTCGCCGGTGGACTCCAGCATGTTCTTCAGCTCGTCCAGGTCGATGTACCCGTCCCCGTTTCTGCACGGCACACGGCACATCATCTGTCAATCACTGCAGGCGTCACTGTCAAGTACTATGTGACATCACGCAGCACAGCACAGAAGGATTATTACAAATCAATATAAACATCTGTAGGTCAATCACACTCTTTCTTTAGGACTAAACCAGGACTAAACCAGGACTAAACCAGGACTAAACCAGGATAAACCAGGACTAAACCAGGACTTAAACCAGGACTAAACCAGGACTAAACCAGGACTAAACCAGGACTAAACCAAGGACTAAACCAGGACTAAACCAGGACCTAAACCAGGACTAAACCAAGACTCTAAACCAGGACTAAACCAGGACTAAACCAGGAAGACTAAACCGACTAAACAGGACTAAACCAGGACTAAACCAGACTAAACCAGACTAAACCAGGACTTAAACCAGGATTAAACCAGGACTAAACCAGGACTAAACCAGACTAAACCAGGACTAAACCAGGATTAAACCAGGACTAAACCAAGACTAAACCAGGAAAACTAACCAGGATTAAACCAGGACTAAACCAAGACTAAACCAGGTCTAAACCAGGACTAAACCAGGTCTAAACCAAGAATAAACCAGGACTAAACCAAGATTAAACCAAGACTAAACCAGGACTAAACCAGGACTAAACCAGGACTAAACCAGGTCTAAACCAAGACTAAACCAGGTCTAAACCAGGACTAAACCACTAAACCAGGACTAAACCAGACTAAACCAGGACTAAACCAGGTCTAAACCAGACTAAACCAGGACTAAACCAGGACTAAACCAGGTCTAAACCAGGTCTAAACCAGGACTAAACCAAGACTAAACCAGGACTAAACCAGATCTAAACCAGGACTAAACCAGGACTAAACCAGGTCTAAACCAAGACTAAACCAGGACTAAACCAGGTCTAAAACAAGACTAAACCAGGACTAAACCAGGTCTAAACCAGGACTAAACCCTAAACCAGGACTAAACCAGGACTAAACCAAGACTAAACCAGGTCTAAACCAAGACTAAACCAGGACTAAACCAGGACTAAACCAGGACTAAACCAGGACTAAACCTCATCCTCGGTCCTTCGTCTGAAACCTTCTAGGATCTGAAAACATCTCACGTCTCAGGTGAAACTCACTTGTCAAACATTCGGAACAGCTCGCTCAGCTCCTCTTCAGATTTTCCTTTGTTCTCCTCTTTCATGCAGCGCACCATCATCACCAAGAACTCATCGAAGTCCACCGTCCCGCTCCCTGACGGCGGAAGAAAAAGAAACAAAACTGAGCCGTGTTCAAAGTTCCATCTGACGTTTTTGAGCTGTGAAGGTTTCAGGTTCACTGCAAAAGCTTTTCTGTGTGTGTTTTGAATGTTTCTCCCCGTGTATGTGTAAGTTTACTCACCTAGATTCTAACATTTAAGATGGAACATTGTCAGCCTTGATTTATTTAGAGAACAGTGCAACTTTCGGTCGGCTCCAGTCAAATGAAGCTCAAAAGGCTAGCACTTATAGGAGTGAATTTGGAGCCAGGTCCATATAGACAGTGTTGGGAAGGTGACTTTTAAAATGTTTTCCCCTACAGATTACAGATTAAACACCCCAAAATGTAGTTTGTAACGTAATCCATTAAATGACTTAAAGTGAGTAATGTAATCTGATTACTTTGGATTATTTGATTTGCTGTAGAGAAATAAAGACGAGGAAATCTTCACTTAAGATGTTTTGTCTAATAAAAGAAAATAAAAAAGACCAAACTTTACTGAACCAAATTAAAAATATTATTGATAGAAGAACGAGGAGACACAGTCCACACAGCAGGATTTAGTCCTGTTAAATCCTGTTTTAGACCTGGTTTTAGTCCTGGTTTAGTCCTGGTTTAGCCCAAAATGTGAAAACATTAAAATACCGCTGTGTAATCCATTTATTTCAACAAAGTAACTGTAATCCAATTACCACTCACTGAAACAGTAACTGTAACCGTATACTGTTACTCATAATTTGTACTCTGATTACATAACTCTGGTACATGTAATCTGTTACTCCCCAACACTGCACATAGACCAGGAGTGTCAAACTCATTTTGGTCTTGGGGCCGGATCAGAAAACTCATGTCATATAAACCTCAAAAATAACAATAAGTTCAAATATTTGTGCAGAGAAACACAAATCTATTACAGAAATCTTTTTAAATTAATGAACTCTTTCTTTTACAAAATATTATGAACAACCTGAAACTTTAAGAAAAATAAAATTTCAACACAATGTTTTAACATGAACTTGTTTGCAAACAGGAATAAGTCCATTTTTGTTGTAAAATCCTGCACTCGGCTCCACTTTTCTCATGTTGGACATTTTTCTGATGAGGGTGTCACGGTCAACAGTCAAAACGATCGTCCTTTAAGAGCGTTTGGAAAGAGACAAGTCTTCATTTGTGCTGCTCTGGTGGGAGGGGCCACGTACAGAGACGCTGGAGACGCTGCTGTGATAAACACCACAGAAAATTAACAAGATTTTAATAGAAAATATAATTCAAATATTTTTGTAGAAAATCAGCCGAGGGCCAGATTAAAGGTCTTGGAGGGCCGGATCCAGCCCCCGGGCCGTATGTTTGACACCCCTGCGCTAGACCTTTTTCAGAACAGCCTGACGTGTCCCGCTGTAGGTCTGTGGAACTTTTGGTTAATGGTTTTTTCTTTGGCAAAATGTGTGTGTGTAAATGTGTCGTATTCTCCAGCTGCTTCATAAATCTGCCTCATCACCAAATCTTCAACCAACAAACTGCAAATGAAGAATTTATCCACAACTATTAAGGTAAGAAAGACAAAAACTTAAAGGAAACAACGACGACACATTAGTGACACTCTGTCTTACACCTGACGTCTGGTCACTTAAAACGTTTTTTTTTTGTCTGTGTTTGTTGATGTGTACGTTGTGTCACCATGGTAACTGCTGAACATTTTCCCAAAATATACATGTAGAACACCCCCAGCATGATGTCACTGCAGCGTATCAATAGAAATGATCAGGTTCAACATTTCTGAATTTACCCTTTGGATTTGGAATAATGTGATAACTATGTCCATTTATAAATATAGTTTATGTGTTTACCTCATGTTTTTCCCTGATTTTTGTCTCTCAGGCTCTTCACCAGTACAATATACAGTGTTGGGGAGTAACAGATTACATGTACCAGAGTTATGTAATCAGAGTACAAATTATGAGTAACTGTATTCAGTTACAGTTACTGTTTCAGTGAGCGGTAATTGGATTACAGTTACTTTGCTGAAATAAATGGATTACACAGAGGTATTTTCTGTTTTCACATTTTGGGCTATATCCCCCTCCCCCTTTTTTTTCGGTAATTCCACTCATTGCCAGAAACTAAACCAGGTCTAAACTAGATCTAAACCAGGTCTAAAAACTAAAAGATCTAAAACCAGGTCTAAACTAGATCTAAACCAGGTCTAAACCAGGACTAAACCAGGACTAAAATCAGGCCTAAACTAGATCTAAACCAGGTCTAAAACCAGGACTAAACCAGGACTACTAAACCAGGTCTAAACCAGGTCTAAACCAGGTCTAAACCAGGACTAAACCAGGTCTAAACCAGGTCTAAAACTAAACCAGGACTAAACCAGGACTAAACCAGGTCTAAACCAGGTCTAAACCAGGTCTAAACCAGGTCTAAACCAGGACTAAACCAGGTCTAAACCAGGTCTAAAACAGGTCTAAACCAGAACTAAACCAGGACTAAACCAGGTCTAAAACAGGATTTAACAGGACTAAATCGTGCTGCGTGGACGATGTCTCCTCCTCTTCTATCAATAATATTTTTAATACTGTTAAGTAAAGACTCGGCCTTTTCATTGTCTTTTAGCAGACAAAAGATCTACAAGATCTGCTAATTAAGTAATCCAAAGTATTCAGATTACGTTACTCACCTTAAGTACCATAATGGATTCTGTTACAAACTACATTTTGGGGTATGTAATCTGTAATCTGTAGGGGATTACATTTTAAAAGTAACACTCCCAACACTGACAATATAATAGAAGAATAATAGAATAATAGTGACAGTAGGTTTGTCCTGGACTCACACGGGCAGATCTGTGTCTTAAGTTCATTGAAATCCAAGATGAAGGCGTCACCTGACCTCAGGAGAAAGGTTATTTATATTATTAGACGATATTGATTCCAAAGCGATAACTCAGCGGGTCATGTGCTCGTGCTCATAGTAACAAGGGCAAGGAAATAGCAAAGACGCACGTTTCAAATGCCACTCTGTATTTTAGTTTTATTATTGGGTCAAATGAACA
Source organism: Boleophthalmus pectinirostris (assembly GCF_026225935.1). NCBI lineage: Eukaryota > Metazoa > Chordata > Actinopteri > Gobiiformes > Gobiidae > Boleophthalmus > Boleophthalmus pectinirostris. The sequence continues at coordinate 3,831,088 of NW_026571515.1, read as the reverse complement.
TCAGCGTGTTTTAAAATGTCACAGGATCTTCACCTTTAACTATTAAACTCCTAAAGGGCCCAGATTTTTACTATGTTCTGTGTTATAATGTTGTTTCATAATCACAAACAGACCTGCAGTTGTGTTTTGTTTCATTCACACCAAAGATGGGACCAAGTCGTTGTTTTGCGAGTCTCAAGTCTTTGATTTGTCCAAGTCAAGTCCCAAGTCAAATACAGCCAGGCCCAAGTCAAGCCTCGAGTCACTGGCCCATAAGTCCAAGTCGAGTCCAAGTCGTCTGCTTTGAGCTTCAAGTCACTGCAACTCTTTAAACCAGAAAAGTACCAAATATAGGTTAGATTTTTGGAATTTATATGAATTTTAAGATAAATTGTACTTATAAAGTCATTGTATATTTATATATGAGTATTTACAGAGTGTGTATAATGTATATATATATATATATATATATATATATATTATATATATATATATATATATATATATATATATAATTTTTAAAATGTCAAGAAGATCTTAGTGCAGGGGTGGGCAAACTACGGCGATATGTGGCGCTTCAGTCTTTTTAATCTGGCCTGTTGAACATTAATAATAATAATAATCATGATAATTTTCAGTGTTTTATAAGGGTTAAATAGTAAATACCCTTGGACTTGGGATAGTTAGTAGTTTTATTTTTTCTCTTACGAGGTGGAACACCAAAAGACTCCATCCATCTGCTCCTGGTTTAGCCCTTCCGTCAAATTTTAGAACCTTTGTGGCCCACAAGTTAAGACTTTTGCCCACTCCCGTCTTAGAGTGAATCATCAATACAGTCAGAATAGAAAGAAGTCAGATTTAAAAGTGCGAGTAAATCCCAAGTCACTGACCTTGTCCAAGTTCAAGTCTCAAGTCTTAGTCCATTTTAACACTTTCACAGAGTTTCAGAGTTTTTCTACATTTCTGTAGACACTGAATGGATTCTTTTATCAAATTTTTATATTTTTGAACTGATATCGCCTCCGTGATTTGAAAAGCTCTTCGTTTCTAAAGTCATAACACCTTTTTTTTTTAATTTTGAATCAACTCTGGAATCACCAGTCTCTACTGACCAAAAGGTAAAGGTCATGACAAGGAGGAACAGAGCATTTTGAGCTTTGGAGACGTAAACAAACTAATAATAAAGAGTTACTCAAACATGTGAACAAAACAAAACACAACTCCAGGTCTGTTTTTGAAGAGGTCACATTATAACATGACTTAGAGCTCACAAGAGTGATTTTTGTGTAATACAAGACCTTTAAAATGCAGATATCTGAGCCCACGCTGATCTGAAGTGACAGCTGCTCCGGTTTATTTTTGTATTTGGCTCAATACTAAAGAGACACTGGTCATTATTTATTCACTCCACACTCTGGCCACTGTCCTGGGGAAAACTATCTGCCCCCCTGACCGTCGCTCACCCCGCATTCAGACGGGGCATTGTGGGTAAAGAGTCTCAGTGCCCCCCTGTGGCGCCCGGTATTCACAGAGACGTGCCAGGTCCAGTCAGAGAACCGACCGGACCGGAGCTTCTGAGGTCAGAGGAGACGTTCTGAGGTTCATTTGTAAAGTCTCTGTGCGCACCTGTTGTCCCTGTGTGTGTGTTTGTGTGTGTTTGTGTGTGTGTGTGTGTGTGTGTGTTCTCGTACCGTCCTCATCCACCTCGTCGATCATCTCCTGGAGCTCCTCGGCGGTCGGGTTCTGGCCCAGCATCCTCATGACCTTCCCCAGCTCTTTGGTGCTGATGCAGCCGTCCTCCGCGTCCTGGATGAAGATGTCGAACGCCGCCTTGAACTCTGACGCGCAAAAAACAAACACACAAACAGACAAGAGTTTCAGACACAGAGATCTTTACGTCACGTTTCCTCAGACAGTGATCAGGTCTCAACGGGATTTACACAAAAGTCCAAGAAGTGTGAAATCCCTCAGTTGTTCAGGTAGAATCCACGGCAAAGGAGAAATTCATCTGTCAACTGGACAAACGTTTATTTAGGTTGAAAACGTATCGAAGACGCATCCAAGCTGCTTCTCTCTACACTGAATACTAGGAGTGTAACAATATCCAAGTGTCACGATACGATATCGTCACAGTATGAACCTCACAGTACGATATTTATTGCGATATCGTGGGAAAGCTCATGATACCATATCCAAATCTCTCGGTACGATATTTTCTCAATATACATCTCACGGTACGATATTTATTGTGGAGGTTAACAAAACTGTTAATATTCTACTTTTTCCTCTTAAAATGCCTTGACAAGAGTTAAACCAAAAAACTAAGACTTAAAAGTGTTAGAACTGTTATTTCTTCTTGTCGTCTGCACTGAAATGGAGCAAAGGATCATGGTCTATGTAGTTCCTTCTGTCTTTTTGTTTAGCTGTTGCTCCACCATAGCTCTTCATTTAAAGGTTGTATAGAGGATTTTCCAAGGAACGAGAAATCCAGCGACTGTTTGTCCTTTTTCAAATGTTGCGCATGTGTGAAACCACCCCCCCTCCCCTACAGCTCCTACGTAGAAACGCCTCCTCCCTCCTCCTCCTTACGCCAGAAACAGGTTTGTTTACAGCCGGTGCTGCACATGACTTGTAAACAACTAACTACAGTGTTGGTTAGGCAAGACGGAGAAGTGAGGAGCGGGGGGAGCGGGTGCGCGGACATTTCGTTCGCGGACGAGAAGTGAGGAGCAGGGGGAAGAGCGGATCGGGCAGTGAGGAGAGGAGCAGGAAAGGGGTGCAGAGAAGGTTGCGCGGAGATTCCGTGCAAATGAACCAGCTACAACACACAGCAGCAAGCGGACTCTTTCTTTGCCTTGAAAATGACGTTTTCAGACATAGGATATCGCTTTCGTGTCCTGAAAAACGTTTGTCTAACTCTTGGAAATAAAGTACGTTTTCATAATAAGCAGAAGTTTCCTGTCCAGGAGTAATTTGTGGACCAGTGCTTCAGTCTTTAGACCCTTCGTCTGCTTCAGTTGCGCCATCGCTGGAATGAATCTTCAAGAATCACCTTAGTTTGGCTTTGCTGCTTTTCCCCTTGTCTTCTTCTTTCAGCGACCTCAAAAACGGACTTTCTTTTGCGGCGAACTGCTCCTGGATTCTTGTCGCCATCGCAACAAACTTTGTGCGAACTGCGAGGAAGATATAGGTCAAAAAAAGCCGCTAAGAACCGTTGCGTTGGTGGAGTAAACAGCGTCTGTGCGTCTTGCGTCTGTGGACTGCGTGACAGTCGTACGTAAACCACGTACCAGCGGCGCAGGCAAGTCAGTTACACTAGAAACGTAGGGAGTTTGATTGACAGCCTGTCAGCTCACAGATAACGAGGCAGTGTCGTTATCTATTGGCAAATGTTTAGCCCCACCACGTCCAGAGTTGATGAATTTTTATTCTCTTTTTTTTGGTCATCATAATTATAAGGCTACTGCATCTATAATCTATCATTGACAATTTGAAACAAAAAAAAATCCTCCATACAACCTTTAAGCAAAGAAACTAGCATTTCGACATATTGTGATGATCCACGATATTATTGTGAGAACTTTGACGATACGAGATCACGATATTTCGGTTATTGTTACATCCCTACCGACTACACAAAAAAAAGTTTGTCCAGTTCACAAATTTAATTTCTCGTGTGTCAGGAGTCCAAGATGAACATAAAGGCTTAAACCAGGTGTGATCCAAAAGTGGAACCAACTAAAACTTTAAATGAAAAACAAATGGAGCAGAGTTGGAGTCTGATGCCACTTGAATTGTGTGTTATTAATGTAAATAATAAGTGTGAGCAGATTTACACCAGTCTGTTGTTTCCTTTGGTGGAGATTTTATATTTGACATATATACAGTATTATATTATAGTAATTCATTTCTTAACTTGGCATGATTGCATCCCCTGTTTGTGTTTAAAGCCATGCTGTGTGACATTCCTGACAGAGCAGTAACATATTGTCTCTATGAAGATTTCCCATTACAAAAGTTATGCAGTTCACCTTCAGCTTATTGTATTACAGACAATTTTTTGCAGTTTGAATTAATTAGAATTTTTGTGATAACTTTTTCTAAATACTGAACTGAAGATGCTCCAACTTTGTTTTTATTAATAACGGAAAATACTGTAAATATATATGTACATATTGAATAATTACAGGCCTTGTACCCAATTTTCCCCATGTATTTGAGCAAAACGTGTCTTGCCCCAGGACAGATATATTGTATAAGCAGCTCTTGAGGTCAAAAGAAGTCCATCGGCATCCAATTACAAAGCCTTTTATTGTCTGAAAATCATCATCAATCAAGTGCAATGGTTAGCATGCTAGTTGCTGTTACCATTACCATAACAAACTCTGCTCTGGTTTCTGAAAGTTGTGGAAAGCACTGATCACTGATGTTCTGAACGCTGACAGAGACTTCTACAAAGAGAGATTTCCTGTAGAAACTCTGCACCGTTTGGTCTTGTATTAAAATTACTGGTATCATTCACCACGAGAACCATCCCATAGTCTGAGAACAGCCCAGGTACACAGTTCACTCAAGTCCAGGGGTCTCCAACTTGAAACTTGGGAGCTACAGGTGCCTCTCCACCCCCGTCCAAGCAGCTCCACGAGGGATTTATGAATGACACGTATTGTGCTGAATAAGAAAATCTAATGAATAAAAAGCCCATTACCACTGTACATGTATCATTTATAACTGGATAATGGTTTATGTTTTACAGGTATCTAACTGTACCTCATCTAAGGCTCGCCGTGGCTAATATTTGTCATTTTCTTATTCTTAATTCTTCATTTTCATTTTCTTATATCTTAATATATTTCATTTTCTCAGTTTCTAGAAGCTCTGTCATTTTTGTTTTGTAAAAGTAGCTCCTGCTGTAGTCATATGTCAAATATGAGTGACTGAAGTGCAACACTCACCATTTTTCTGCTCTTCTGTGAGGTTCTCAACCTGAGGACACAAACATAGAGTCAGGAAACAGTGTCAGCCAATCACAGCCTGTAAAAAGTGGACTAAGTGATCCAGTCAAATGAAGCTCACGATCCTCATGGTTACAGGAGCAAATCTGGAGTCAGGCTTTATATTATAAATAGGATTTTTTTCACGGACAAAATAGCGAAATAAAAATGGTAAATGGTAAATGGTCATATTTTTCTGTAGCGCTTTTCTATGGAGTAAGAAAGCTGTCAAAAATATTTGTGCGCGTAAAATAGAAATCCGTGCGTATTTGGTAAATCCGTGCATATTTGGCTGTAGTTGCGCATAAAATAAATATTTGTAAACTCTCAAATGAGTCCAGTCGTACATAAAATATATTGTGTGTATTTTATCCATCAGAATACGAATTGAAAAATTACGACGTCATGAATTACAATCACGAAATGAAAATTTACGATTACGCTTTCATCAGTACGAATACGAATTCACAGACGGAACTTTACTGTCAAAAATACGTCATCACTTCACAGACATTATTTCATCGAGCAGAAGAAACATCGATCAAGATCAAGACTGTGCAGCTCAAGTTTGTAGCAGAGGGTAAAAACAGAGTGGCTGTAGCCGTGAATGTTTTAATCTAAACCTACAGAGAACCTGATATTTGTTAATTAGCCCTGGGATAACGTTACGTCTGATGTTGCCAACTGGCTCCACTATGTTTTCTAACATATAGGTGCAATTTCCCGTTGAAAGGAGGTGTTTCTACACAATATTATACAGCAGCGTTCGGTTCCCGAATTCAAGACATTTTTACAATAGATTTTAATTAACCCACTTGTTGTTCTGTTGTAGCTTCTTGTGCTTTTACTCTGTTTTTACTCTGCTACAAACTTGAGCTGCGCAGTCTTGATCTTGATCGATGTTTCTTCTGCTCGATGAATAATGTCTGTGAAGTGATGACGTATTTTTGACAGTAAAGTTCCGTCTGTGAATTTCGTATTCGTACTGATGAAAGCGTAATCGTAAATTTTCATTTCGTGATTGTAATTCATGACGTCGTAATTTTTCAATTCGTATTCTGATGGATAAAATACACACAATATATTTTATGTACGACTGGACTCATTTGAGAGTTTACAAATATTTATTTTATGCGCAACTACAGCCAAATATGCACGGATTTACCAAATACGCACGGATTTCTATTTTACGCGCACGAATATTTTTGACAGCTTTCTTACTCCATACTTTTCCACCTTCAAGGCACTCAAAGCGCCTCAAAACACCAGGATCATGTAGGATGGGGTAATACGAACATTTTAAGACCAAAATGACGAGGCTCACAGCAACAGGTACAGAGAGATGGAGCTACAAAATTCCAGTGTTAGTCAAAGTCAGAAGGAGCCAGAAGAGCAGCATGTGAACTTTCTATTTGGAAGGCGGCTGCAAGTGTGTTAATTATGTTCATTTATATAAACAGTCTGTGCTCTCAAGCAATCATTAAATGTCTTTAAGAGATTTTGTCCTTCACAGATCCACAGTCCTCTCCCTCGACTCTGCCGTCTTTGAGGTTTAAGATCCTAAACCTGCAGCTGCTCCTCGGCTCTGAGACTCTCTGATCGTCTGAACCATGACTCATGTGGAAGATCAGAACTGCCCTGAGGTGTAGCGGCTGCACTAGCACTGATTATTGTTTAGTTAGTGACCTTTCAGATCAGAGAGAGTACATTTAGTTTTAAACCAACTGGAGATTAGTGTTGAAAATGGTTGAAAGCCAAATGAGAGAGTCATGTGAGGCTCATTCTGTTTTCTGATTGGAGAATCGTCTTGAACCAAAACACCAGATTTGAATAATATAATAAAACATAAACAACTTGTCCATCATGTCCAGTGTTTTTGTAAATAATCCCTTAAAGCTTGAATTTATATAGATGTACATAAAAAAAAAAAAGTTGGTAACACTTTATAATAACTACACCTTATTTAGCCTTAATAAAACATGAACAAAGACTTAATTAATAATGATTCACGCTTAGTAACTACTTAATTACTGCCTGAATTAGCACTTAACTTGCACTTAATTCGCCTGTGCTGTAAATAGTTACTCATAAATATTTCTTACTTAATTACTCATGAACTAACCTTTTTGTGTGTGCATTTGTAAATGTATATTTAAGTACAAATTTGAGCATTTATTAATGATTAGTAAACCATGAGAGAATGATTTACTAATAATGCATTATTGTTTCTCTGGAATTTGACCAACCTTAACAAATGCTTAATAAACATAATTCGTCTTCACTTTAGAAAAGCTCTCAGAAAGACTTAACTAACAGATAACAGCTGCCTGAATGATCATTGATTTGCATTATTAGTAAATCATTCTCTCATGGATTACTAATCATTAATAAATGCTCAAATTTGTACTTAAATATGCATTTGTAAACATGCAAATGGTTAGTTCATGAGTAATTAAGAAGTATTGAGTAACTATTTACAGCACAGGTGAATTAAGTTGAAGTTAAGTGCTAATTCAGGTAGTAATTAAGTAGTTACTAAGCGTGAATCATTATTAATTAAGTCTTTGTTCATGCTTTATTAAGGCTAAATAAGGTGTAGTTATTATAAAGTGTTACCAAAAAGTTTTGTGTGTGTTTTTGCCTTCAAGTAGATGGTTGAAGAATTTAATTGAGATGATTAATTTGACTATAGCATCAAATAAATAAACAAAAATGTGGGTATGTTGCAAATTTGCGACAACTAGAAACAAGTGCTTGCTAAAGGTTCCTAGGAAGGTCCTGCCAATGCACTAGGGGTGTGTAAAAATATCAAAATATCAATATATCGTATTGTTTAATGTGATGATACGGTATCGATATCGTGAGCTGCTGTATGAATATATCGCCAAGAGTATTTTTTGGTATATTTTACTAAATTATTTTGTTACAGCTACAGTTTTGTTGTTTGTTTAGTGGAAGCAAACTCGTTTAAACGACACATTTGACATTTTCCCAGTTTTGATGAGTAAAATGTTTGTGTTTCATATGAACTTTGCACAAGAAGTGGTTTAACAAAGACTTTTAGTGTCACAGACATGATTTAACCTTGATTTTTTACTGAACTGTATCAAATCGATTTGAAATATATCGTATCAAGTTGAAAGTGCACCGTATCGAGACATGTATTGCAACTTCTTAATGATACCAGCCCTATATATTGTATTGTTTAATATGATGACACAGTTTCGATATCGTGGGCTGCTGTATCGATATATCACCAAGAGTAATTTTTGGTGTATTTTACTCAATTATTTTGTTACAGCTACAGTTTTGTTCTTTGTTTAGAGAAAGGAAACTTGTTTATGCGACACACATCACAGACATGATTTAGCCTTTATTTTTTATTGAACCAGGTATCTAAAAATCAATTTGAAAATCTAGGAAACCAGGACTCAGGACTAACCAGGACTACTCCACCAGGTACTCAGGACTAAAACCAGGACTAAACAGGACTATCAGGACTCTAAAACAGGACTACTAAACCAGGAACCTAAACCAGGACTAAACCAGGACTAGGATATTTATTGCGATATTCGTTGGGGAGGCTCATGAATTAGGAATGTAACAATATCCAAATCCTTTCAGTACGATATTTTACTTGATACATCTACATTTATTTTTTGCAAAACTGTTAATATTCTACTTTTTCCTTTTAAAATGTCTTGACAAGACTTAATCCAAAGACTTAAAAGTGTTAGAACTGTTATTTCTTCTTGTCATCTGCACTGAAATGGAGCAAAGGATCATGGTCTATGTAGTTCCCTTTGTCTTTTTTTTTACCTATTTCTGCACCATAACTCTTCATTTAAGCAAAGAGACTTGTAATTATATATATTTTGATGGTCCACGATATTATTGTGTGAACTCTGACGATACGATATCACGATATTTCGGTTATGGTTACATCCCTAATGTATCGTATCGGCAATTTCTTAATGATACCCAGCCCTAAAAGGCATGAACCAGCATTATATCTTGCATATTCGTGACAGTCGGCGTTAAGAGTTTAAGAAAAATCAGCTTTAGAACAGTTATCAGTAAAACTATATTTGATTAGAACACGTTTCCCTTTTACCTGAACACACAGTCGGGTCACGTTTATGAAAGTTAAGATCAAATTCTCGTACGATTCCTCGAAAACTGTTGATTTACGGCGAGGAGAGAAGGTTAATGTCTGACACGTGCTTCAAACTTTCACCTGTAAAATCCACATCTGTAACTGAGAGAACAGAGAGACGCCACCTGCCCCTGTCCGTCCAGCGCCTGCCGACACTGAGCTATTAAAAGTACAATAAGCAATAGTGTGTGTGTCTGTGTGTTGGCAGGAATTCATACACACACTCACTTTTGCTTTGTGAGGACCAAACATCGAGTCCCCATAAAGCAGTTATTTTACTATAGAGCTTTTTCACAACAACCGGAAGTGCCGCAATGTCGAGTAAACGTCACTTCCGGTTAATGGTTTTCTGTGTGTAAATGTGTGTGTAAATGTGTGTCGTATTCTTCAGCAGCTTCATAAATTTGCTCCATCACCAAATCTTCAACCAACAAACTCCACAAAGGATAAACATTCTAACATGAAGAATTTATCCACAACTATCAAGAGAAGAAAGACCAAAACTTAAAGGAAACGACGACGACAACGCATTAATGACACACTGAACAAAACTAATGTTATGGTCATGAATAAAACAGAAGGAACTTGTTCACTCAGACTGATTCTAGAATTAAAATAAAAAACCTAGTGCCTCCGCTCAATTTTATTTCTCTCCAGCGACTAGGTCAGGAATCAGAATGCACTAGAATCCCGGAAGTTGTAGACGGCGCACACCGGCCAATCAACTGCGAGCTGTGAGGTTATGACGTCAAACTGGTGGCGTCTGTCTGTGTCCTTTTTGTGGAACAGCACAACAGTAAACAAAGCGTCGAGATGGATGTAGATCAGGAGAGTGAAACTCATTTTGGTCCGGGGGTCGTATCCAACCGACTTTGATCCCAAAGGGGCCGGATCAGAAAACTCATGTCATATAAACCCCAAAAATAACAATAAGTTCAAATATTTGTGCAGAGAAACACAAATCTATTACAGAAATCTTTTTTTAATTGATGAACTCTTTCGTATTATAATATTATGAACAACCTGAAACTTGAAGAAAAATTCAATTTCAGCACAATGTTTTAACAATACTTATATGCAAACAGGAATAAGTCAGTTTTTGTTGTAAAATCCTGCACTCGGCTCCACTTTTCTCATGTTGGACATTTTTCTGATGAGGGTGTCACGGTCAACAGTCAAAACGATCGTCCTTTAAGAGCGTTTGGAAAGAGACAAGTCTTCATTTGTGCTGCTCTGGTGGGAGGGGCCACGTACAGAGACGCTGGAGACGCTGCTGTGATAAACACCACAGAAAATTAACAAGATTTTAATAGAAAATATAATTCAAATATTTTAGTAGAAAATAACCCAAAGGCCACATTAAAGGTCTTGGAGGGCCGGATCTGGCCCCCGGGCCTTATGTTTGACACCTGTGATGTAGACGAAGACAGACATTCTGTGTTGGCAACGATTCCCCAGATACCAGGATTTAAAGCCGGAACAAAGAGAATGTTTGGTGAATTTTATCAAGGGGAAAGACGTTATTGTCCTTCTTCCTACAGGATTTGGAGCATTACATACGTCACGACCAAACAGCAGCGATTGGTTAAATAAAAAAAGTATGAGCCTACCGTCAAGTGAACGAATCCTAATGCTGCGAGGTCACATGGTTTCCACCAAGTGAAACCGTCTGAATGCTACAGATGTTCACAGATTTCATGTCTAGCATTTAAACTGCACAAATCTCACTGTCTATGTTAATATCAACATCATGAAATCGATTTTTAATTGAACAAGTTCCTTCTGTTTTATTCATGACCATAACATTAGTTTTGTTCAGTGCGTCACTAATGCGTCGTCGTCGTTTCCTTTAAGTTTTGGTCTTTCTTCTCTTGATAGTTGTGGATAAATTCTTCATGTTAGAATGTTTATCCTTTGTGGAGCTTGTTGGTTGAAGATTTGGTGATGGGGCAGAGTTATGAAGCTGCCGGAGAATACGACACACACTTACACACACATTTTGACACAGAAAACCTAATTAACCAGGAGTTACGTTTTCCTACATCGCTGCATTTCTGCCCATCGTAAAAAAGGTCTATTAGAACAATGATGTTGCTTAAAGTCAAAGGAGACATATTTCGACTATATTTTTGAGGTTTTGTATGAAAATGTTGCAAAAATATTTCATAATTTTACATTTTGTTCATTGTAAAAAGTGTAATATTATAACACAAACAGGTGCACTGACCTCCCGTTCAAAACCCAGCCCCTTCATAGTGACATTTCACTGTAACATTCACTGGATTTCTAAATTCTGTGCCACATTTTTCAACCCAATGTTTCACTGATACTTTTTAAAATGATTGCAAGTAAACACAGAGAAGAGGGCGGAGATAGGGGATAGGTGAAAACTGAAAATGTTCTCGATGACTCAAACGAATGAAATCAAAGTTAAAGGGTCATTTTTTGTTTATTTATCATCAGAGAAAAACAATGACCTACACAAAGAGGTCATATGTTTGTGCCAGGTTAGATAAAATTGTCCACCGGTATGACTTGGAAAATTAGGACGCTCAGGCCCAAAAGTGAGGACGAAGACCCAAAAGTGAGGACACTACCGGAACCGGAAGTGGCTAGCGCTCATGCCTCACAGCAAGAAGGTTGCGGGCCTTTCTGTGTGGAGTTTGCATGTTTCCTCTGGGCGCTCCGGTTTCCCCCATCAACCCAAAAAAATGCTACAGGTCTCCAAGAACAGCTGATAGTCAAGGTCAGTTAAATACAATCAATGCAATGAACCTGCCCAGAGACGACAGGTGGAAATGAGCACTAATGCTACAACCTGATGGACAATGCATCTCTCCTGTTAAGGTAAATGCAAAAATTGTGTGCTGTCCCTGTCTCAGATAAATAAATAAATAAATAAAAAAAACTGAGGGGCTCTATCTGCAGGAGACATGCGCAGTAGAGCCAAGTGTTTTTTCTTATTTTGACGACGGAAGCAGCGATGCGACGCGGGTGGCTCGTGTTTTTGCCAGATTGAATATTTTCCTGCTAATTATGTTGAACGAAGTTAAATCGAAGCTCATGCCGTTCACAGACAATGAACTCGCTCACAGTTCGTTCATCAGGCAGTAAAACAGTTCACATTGGCCCAAAATATGAACGTTCAGGTACAACATTTTTGCGATTTGTTTTTGTTCAACAGCAAACAGTTTCAAACACTGGTATCGCAGAATCGCAGGTGCAATTTGTGGTGATGCGTGAAACCGAGGGTCCGAAATGTGAACGAAATTTGGCCGAAATCCGGACGAACGGTCACCTTAGTCCCGTCGTCCTCATGTTGCACGATTTTCCGATCTGTTCTAATCTCGTTTCCTCATCACAAACAGACCTGGAGTTGTTTCATTTAAGGCACAAACCCCGCACATTTCGTCTGAGTTCTTCTCTCGAACAGAAAACACTCTCTTCCACCTTGTGATGTCATGTGGTGGTGCAGGAAGCGACGCGCCCCACTGTGTTTTTAAACTCCAACACACTTTCACTAGAATCATTTGGATCATTTCAACCTTGGAATTTTACGACGTAGAAAGACGTTTTGAACTAAAGATAAAAGGAGCGGTTAACTTGAAAACTACCACTTCATGACATCACAAGGTGGAACAGAGTATTTTGAGTGGACAAACACAACTCCAGGTTTGTTTTTGAGGAGATAACGACATTAAAACATGACTTAAAGCTCACAAGAGTCAGTTTTGTGTGATACAGGAGCTTTAAAGATGGTTTAAAATCTCATTTTAAAAAAGTTTACACACTATTTCCCCTTTAAGAAATTGGTTAAAATACAGAAAAGTGACACAGTGCGGCTTTAAACGGGGTTAAACGGAGAAAAGTACTCACCGCTGCTTTGTACACGTCATCCATGGTGAGATGTGATCCTCCCAAGCTCCAGACAATACTGACCTGATGGAACAGAGAGAAGAGAAGAGAGAAGAGAGGAGAGAGAGGAGAGAGAGGAGAGAGGGATGGGGGAGAGGGAGAAAGGGGGAAGCGGGGGCACACCTGTCGGAGAGGAGAGAGGGACGACACCTGTCAGAGGGAGAAAGTGAAACAGCACCCGTCAGACAGAGGGAAAGAGAGAGGGAGGGAAGGAGAGAGGGAGAGAGCACCCGCCGGGATACCCCCTGTGATCGAGAGAGAGAGAGAGAGAGAGAAAGAAAGAGACGTGACCTGTCACAATGAGAGAGGGGGGGGGGAAAGAGAGAAAGAAAGAGTTAAAGAGAGGAGAGAGAGGAAAAGAGAGAAAGAAAGAGACGTGACCTGTAACAATGAGAGAGGGGGGGGAGACAGAGAGAAAGAGAGGAGAGAGGGAAAGAGAGAAAGAAAGAGTTAAAGAGAGGAGAGAGGAGAGGGAAAGAAAGTAAAAGAGAGGAGAGAGGGACGACACCTGTCAGAGGGAGAAAGTGAAACAGCACCCGTCAGACAGAGGGAAAGAGAGGGAGGGAAGGAGAGAGGGAGAGAGCACCCGCCGGGATACCCCCTGTGATCGAGAGAGAGAGAGAAAGAGACGTGACCTGTCACAATGGGGGGGGGGGGGGGGAGAAAGAGACAGAGAGAAAGAGAGGAGAGAGGGAAAGAGAGAGACGTGACCTGTCACAATGAGGGGGGGGGGGAGAAACAGAGAGAAAGAGAGGAGAGAGGGAGAGAGAAAAAAAGAGTAAAATAGGAGATAAGGAGAGAGAAAAAAGAGTAAAAGAGAGGGAGAGAGAAAGAGTAAGAGGAGAGAGGTAGAGAGACATGACTCATCACAATGAGAGCGAGAGAGAGAGAGAAGGGGAGGGGGGGCAGGAAGAAAGAGACATGAGACATCAGAAATAAAGAGAGAGAAAGAGAGATGACCCATCATAATGAGAGAGAGAGAGATAAAGAGACAGAGAGGGGAAGAGAGACATGATCCATCATAATGAGAGAGGGAGGAAGAGGGGGAGAGGAGAAGAGAGATAAACAGACAGAGAGAAAAGAAGAGAGAGAGACATGACCCATCACAAAGAGAGAGAGAGAGAGAAAGGGAGAGAGATGATCCATGAGAAAGACAGAGAGAGAGAGAGACCAAGACAGAGAGAAGAGAGAGAGAGAGACATGACCCATGTCAATGAGAGAGAGAGAGAAAGAGAGAGAGAGAGAAAGGGGGGTCAGAAAGAGACAGAGAGAAAGAGAGGAGAGAGGGAAAGAGAGAAAGAAAGAGTTAAAGAGAGGAGATAAGGAGAGAGAAAAAAGAGTAAAAGAGAGGGAGAGAGAAAGAGTAAGAGGAGAGAGGTAGAGAGAGGGAAACAGAGGATAGAGGGAAAGAGAGAAAGAAAGAGTTAAAGAGGAGAGAGAGAGAGAAAGAAAGAAAGAGTAAAAGAGGAGAGAGGGAGAGAGAAAAAAGTAAAAGAGATGACAGAGAGAAAAGAGACATGACCACATGATCACAATGAGAGAGAGAGAGAGAGAGAGAGAGACAGGACAGATCACAACAAGAGAGAGAAAGTGAGAAAGAGAGAAAGAGTCATGACCCTCAGAGAAAGAGAGAGAGAGAGATAAAGGGGGGGGGTGAGTTCAGGAGAGGTCGGTGGGTCTTTCGCTCGGTCGTTGGTGCGGTGGGTGAGTGGGTGGGTGAGTGGGTGAGTCAGTGGGTGAGTGGGTGAGTGGTTGGGGCGTCAGACATAACAATGGCGCTGATGAGAGTTCTATATTTAATGTCACTGTCCTTGGATACAAATAGAAGACGAGTCCATGTAGGGCAGTGAGAGCGACACGCGGCAGCTGCACCCGCCGTCCGCCGCAGGCCCACGCACATAATGTAGGCCCGCGCACATAATGTAAGCCCACGCACCCACGCACATAATGTAGGTCCGCGTACATAATGTAGACCCACGTACATAATGTAGGCCCGTGCACATAATGTAAGCCCACGCACCCACGCACATAATGTAGGCCCGCGTACATAATGTAGACCCACGTACATAATGTAGGCCCGCGCACATAATGTAGGCCCGCACACATAATGTAGGCCCGCGTACATAATGTAGACCCGCGCACATAATGTAGGCCCACGCACATAATGTAGGCCCACGCACATAATGTAAGCCCACGCACCCACGCACATAATGTAGGCCCGCGCACATAATGTAGGCCCGCGCACATAATGTAGGCCCGCGCACATAATGTAGGCCCGCGCACATAATGTAGGCCCACGCACATAATGTAGGCCCACGCACATAATGTAGGCCCACGCACATAATGTAGGCCCGCGCACATAATGTAGGCCCGCGTACATAATGTAGGCCACGCACATAATGTAGGCCCGCGTACATAATGTAGGCCCGTGTACATAATGTAGGCCACGCACATAATGTAGGCCCACGCACATAATGTAGGCCCACGCACATAATGTAGGCCCGCGCACATAATGTAGGCCCGCGCACATAATGTAGGCCCGCGTACATAATGTAGGCCCGCGCACATAATGTAGACCCACGCACATAATGTAGACCCACGCACATAATGTAGGCCCGCGCACATAATGTAGGCCCGCGCACATAATGTACTTTTCGTCCACAGTGTTTTTAAAGTTCAGACCTCATGTGATTTCATAAATATTATCATTATTCCAGGTTATATTTGCAGCAACTTTCGTAATCGTATCAGTGCAACAAAATGAGTTTAAAAGGTCCTTATTAATATTGGTGAACTTTAGGCCGTGTTAGAAGGTCGTAATGTCGTCAAAAACAAAACCAGGAGTTGTAAACCTTTAGTCTGTCTGTGTGTGATGTAGACTGAATGTTTTAATTTGTTGAGCAACGACTTCCCCAGCAGAGCTTTTTCACAACGGCCGGAAGTGTCACCTGTGGGTTTGTAGAACTTCCGGTTAATGGTTTTCTGTGGCAAAATATCTGTGCAAATGTGTGTGTAAATGTGTGTGTAAATGTGTGTCGTATTCTCCAGCAGCTTCATAAATCTGCCTCATCACCAAATCTTCAACCAACAAACTCCACAAAGGATAAACATTCAATGAAACCAATGAATATAATATCCACAACTATCAAGAGAAGAAAGACGAAAACTTAAAGGAAACAACGACGACGCTTTAGTGACGCACTGAACTAAACTAATGTTATGATCATGAATAAAACAGAAGGAACTTGTTCACTCAGACTGATTCTACAATTAAAATTCATGATGTCGATATTAACACAGACAGATTTGTGCAGTTGGAATGACATGTATGCACAAATCTCTATGCCAGCCATGTCAAACTCAGGCCCAGGGGCCAAATTTGGCCTGCGATATAATCATCAAATATGTATTAGAGCTGCACGCCAGCTACAAACAGGCTACAGGCCACACAGCGACCGCAGGCCTCATCCAACCCAGTGTCCACAAAAACCCTTCAGCAGGAAGTTTCTCAGCATGTAGCACTGGAAAAAACAATAACTACATTAAAATGACTTAAATTAAGAACATTTGACTTTGTTTGAGTTGGTCAAACTTGACAAGTAAAATGACTGACCAATGGAAAAAGGGTGTTTTTCTTAATTCAAGCAACATTTGATTTTGTTTCTTATTTTAAGTGCAAAAAGTAATTTTTTCTTATTTTAAGTGCAGCAAGATGTATTTTCATATATTAAGTACAAAAAGTATTATTCAGATCATTTTACTCAAATCATAACTTGGCTAGATTTTAGTGCAGTGATTAAATTCTATTTTTATATAGCGCTTTTCACACACATCTGTCATAAAGACGCTTTACAGACCAATATTCAGTCACTCCAGACCCGGCGCTGGTACTAACTTCTAACCCGACCACCAACATCACGCACACTCCACTTTCATACAAGGCAATGTGGGTCAAGTGTCTTGCATAAGGACACAACAGTTTATGCGACTGATGTCCCCCTGTGGCTCCTGATTTTCCTAGTGTCTCCATCCAGACCAGGTCCAGACCAGGTCCAGACCAGGTCCAGACCAGGTCCAGACTCTGAGCTTCTGACGGGATCAGACTTTGACAAACTGGAATGACCATAAATATGTATTTCTCTTTTATAAAGAAGCATTTTATGGAGCTAAATTATTCTGACTGTGGGAAAGATGGACTGGTGTGAGTAGTGTTGTGTTTTAGTTTTTATTTTTCCTCGAGTGAAGCAGAAAAAAAAAGGAGCCACTGTCTGTGTGAATGTTCGTGTATGTTAGAGCTTTATGGCCATGAGGGGAGTCTCGCCGCCAGCAGGAGCCGATTAACAATAAAAATCTGTTAAGAAACACTACTGGTACAAATATGCAAAAAAAAAAAAAAAAGGGTATTTATTAACCAAAATAGTCTTGGGGGAGATAAGTTCCTGATGGGGCAGGACAGGTCGGCTACAGTTAGGAGGTGCATAGCGGTGGGGACTGACCAAAGGTTTATGGAGCAGGTGGCAAACAAGATGAGGCTGACTCCAAACGAAAGCACTGGGGAACAGACAAAAAGAAACCGGTCCGTAGAAAAAGCCTTAAGAGTTAAGGTCACCGCTTAAACGACAGAACGATGAGGCGTTGGAGAGAAGATCAGCGGGTCTTTTATGGCAGGAGATGATCGAGTGATGAGGATCAGGAGTGGAGCTCAGCAGGTGATGTGATTGGGATCCGCCCAGGAAACTCCAAACAAGGTAAGAGAGGGAGCAGGAGAATAAAAACACAACATTAGAGAAACACACCTCGAAGGCCTGAACTTGAGTAACGGCGCTTCAGACAGAGTAGTGCTTCCAGTTAGCATCACAACCCCGGAGAATATTGACGACCTGAGCTGCAAAGAATCAGTCTTGAAGCCAGGATCCAGCAGAGTCGCTCAATCAATGTGTCAAAGGAAAATAAAGCTGTGAAACGTGACTCTGTCTGAAAAAGCGCTTTTATTTTGAAGGGCTCAGAGGAAGTGACTGGACTCCGGGCGGCCGCTGCTGGGACACAGATGTTGGTGTTTTTCTTCTTTTGTGCAGAAAAATCCTCTGCAGATCTGCACGAGGGGGAAAAGGTAAGACGAAGCAGCAAAGACCCAAACCACACACACACGTCAGAACCCGGAGAACATGCAAAAAAACACAAACTAAACTTGCTTTGCTTGAGTTTACTGTTAAATGATTAAATTCTGAAGTTGTGGAGCTGGAAATTTCTGCACACTGACCGCTCCAACCACCACAGATTTACAGTTAAAGCTCTGCACCTGATTTTTACTGCCTTAAAAACATGAAAAAAAAAAAAGTTCTTCGTCTCTTCTTCAGAACATCCTGATTTCTCACCGCGATGAGTTTATAAGCCTTTTTCACAACTTTTTTTTTTTTCTTTTTACGACTTTCAGAGACCGGAGCGGGGTTTTCTACAGTACAACTAGCAAGGTAACGCGCACTTCCTGATTACGAGACAATTAAATGCGAGTAATTGTGTGCGTGCATGTTGAGATTCGGTAACTGATATGTTTTTTAAGAATGTTTCTGAAAGAGATTCTAAATTATAAAATGGTAGAAGTGAAAGAGACGTGTAATTGGACAAAATGTACAGTTACAGACCATTTTTATTTATTTATTTATTTTGTCAAAAATTAAATTCTATTGGATTTTGTTGTTATGTAAATATTGTAATCATTTATTTTAGGCCAGTGGAGTTTCTTGTTTCTGATTTGCTGCAATGTCACTGAGTCACTGTGTCACTGTGTCGCTGCAGTACCGGCAGTGTTGGGGAGTAACAGATTACATGTACCAGAGTTAAGTAATCAGAGTACAAATTGATGAGTAACTATATTCAGTTACAGTTACTGTTTCAGTGAGTGGTAATTGGATTACAGTTACTTTGTTGAAATAAATGGATTATACAGAGGGATTTTCCTGTTTTCGTTACATTTCCTGGGCGTTAGTTAGTTGCGTTAGTCCTGGGTTAGTCCTGGGTTAGTCCGTTAGTCCTGCGTTAGTCCTGGGTTAGTCCTAGCGTTAGTCCTAGTCCGTTAGTCCTGGTTAGTCCTGGGTTAGTCCTAGGGTTAGTCCGTTAGCGTTAGTTAGTCCTGGGTTAGTCCTGGTTAGTCCTGCGTTAGTCCTGGTCCGTTAGTCCTAGTCCTGGTTAGTCCCGTTAGTCCTGGTTAGTCCTGGGTTAGTCCTGCGTTAGTCCTGGGTTAGTCCTAGTCCTGGTTAGTTAGTCCTGGGTTAGTCCTGCGTTAGTCCTGCGTTAGTCCTGCGTTAGTCCTGGGTTAGTCCTGGGTTAGTCCTGGGTTAGTCCTGGGTTAGGGTTAGTCCTGGGTTAGTCCTGGGTTAGTCCTGCGTTAGTCCTGCGTTAGTCCTGCGTTAGTCCTGGGTTAGTCCTGGGTTAGTCCTGGGTTAGTCCTGCGTTAGTCCCCCGTTAGGGTTAGTTAGTCCTGGGTTAGTCCTGCGTTAGTCCTGGGTTAGTCCTGGGTTAGTCCTGGTTAGTCCTGGGTTAGTCCGTTAGTCCTGGTTAGTTAGTCCTGGTTAGTCCTGCGTTAGTCCGTTAGTCCCGTTAGTCCTGGTTAGTCCTGGGTTAGTCCGTTAGTCCGTTAGTCGTTAGTCCTGGGTTAGTCCTAGGGTTAGTCCTGGCGTTAGTCCTGGGTTAGTCCTGCGTTAGTCCTGGGTTAGTCCTGGGTTAGTCCGTTGTCCGTTAGTCCTGCGTTAGTCCTGGGTTAGTCCTGGGTTAGTCCTGGGTTGCGTTAGTCCTGGGTTAGTCCTGGTTAGTCCTGGGTTAGGTTAGTCCTGGGTTAGTCCTGGGTTAGTCCTGGGTTAGTCCTGGGTTAGTCCGTTAGTCCTGGGTTAGTCCTGGGTTAGTCCTGGGTTATTAGTCCTGGGTTAGTCCTGGGTTAGTCCTGGTTAGTTAGTCCTGGGTTAGTCCTAGTCCGTTAGTCCTGGGTTAGTCCTGGGTTAGTCCTGGGTTAGTCCTGGGTTAGTCCTGGGTTAGTCCTGGGTTAGTCCTGGTTAGTTAGTCTGCGTTAGTCCTGGGTTAGTCCTGCGTTAGTTAGTCCTGGGTTAGTCCTGCGTTAGTCCTGGGTTAGTCCTGCGTTAGTCCTGGGTTAGTCCGTTAGTCCGTTAGTCCGTTGGGTTAGTCCTGGGTTAGTTAGTCCTGGGTTAGTCCTGGGTTAGTCCTGGGTTAGTCCTGCGTTAGTCCTGGGTTAGTCCTGGGTTAGTCCTGGGTTAGTCCTGCGTTAGTCCTGGGTTAGTCCTGCGTTAGTCCTGGGTTAGTCCTGGGTTAGTCCTGCGTTAGTCCTGGGTTAGTCCTGGGTTAGTCCTGGGTTAGTCCTGGGTTAGTCCTGCGTTAGTCCTGGGTTAGTCCTGGGTTAGTCCTGGTTAGTCCTGCGTTAGTCCTGGGTTAGTCCGTTAGTCCGTTAGTCCTGGGTTAGTCCTGGGTTAGTTAGTTGCGTTAGTCCTGGTTAGTCCTGGTTAGTCCTGCGTTAGTCCTGGGTTAGTCCTGCGTTAGCGTTAGTCCTGCGTTAGTCCTAGTCCTGGGTTAGTCCTGGGTTAGTCCTGCGTTAGTCCTGGTTAGTCCTGGGTTAGTCCTGCGTTAGTCCTGGTTAGTCCTGGGTTAGTCCTGCGTTAGTCCTGGGTTAGTCCTGGGTTAGTCCTGGGTTAGTCCTGCGTTAGTCCTGGTTAGTCCTGGGTTAGTCCTGCGTTAGTCCTGGGTTAGTCCTGCGTTAGTCCTGCGTTAGTCCTGGGTTAGTCCTGGTTAGTCCTGGGTTAGTCCTGGGTTAGTCCTACATCTCCAAAGCTCCAAACGATCTGTTCCACCTTGTGATGTCATGAAGCGGTAGTTTTTAAGCGAACAGCTGGTTTTAATTTTGTTCAGAAGAGATTAAAAAATCCAGAGCTGAAATCATCCAAATGATTGTCGTGAACACAGTTTGAAAATGTCCCTCTAGGGCCAATATTATAACATAGAACCAAATAAATAAGGCCTATTCCAATAATTTGTCATTTTATTCTGCAAACACAAACTGAAACTTGCATAAAAGTTGCTTAGAAAGTTCATAAAAAGTTAATTGAAAACACAAAATTTGTCCATTTTCAGGAAAATTCATTCAGCTTGAGCAACCTCTAAATCATCTCCTTTTTCTTCCACATTTCTTTTGGTGCTAAAACCTAAGTTTATCTGAAACTTTATTTTTTTTATCATGGACCACCCTAATAAATATAGTTAATTTCTTTTTCAAAGTACTGTGCCCAACACTAGTCGGGAGTTTAGTTTATGGGTGAGTTTTCTTGTTAGTGATTTACAGAATCAGAAATCAGTCACTTATTTAACCAGAAAAACTAATTTGTGCCAAAATACGACATGAAACTCCACAGTTTATGCATAAGATCCAGTCTCCTTCCTCAGTTTAGAAACACCATCTGAAATACACCAGAGACGCCTTGGAAACAGTTTACTGATATCGAATATCAGCATAATTACAGAAACATTGTGAGTATTGTATCTTTTTTTTTTTGTCTAGAAATTGCCTCGACTCCTTCTGTTGATCTAGTTGTATTTTTAATACGACCCAAATAAAATAACAGACGAGACGTGGACACTGTCTCCTTTTCAACTCTTACAGCCAGAAGACAAATCCTGTTAGAAGTGACCGACTGCTCCAAAAGCCTCACAGTCGCCCACTGACCTCATGCCGTTTCTTCAACTTGAAAAAATTAAGTTGGCCTCTCAAGTCTTATTTATCTAAATTTTACCCTCTGTAAGGCTCTGTGATCAAATATACAAAAACTCTGAAGTCAACAGAACTTCAAGGCCTTCTTCTCAAGATGGTGTCACGGCAAATTTTCACTGAGGCATCTGCCCTCTAGAGTACGGAGCTTCACTGATACAAATGAGGGGAAAAAATTGTACAGTGCAGATTGTTCCTTTTATGGTAAATGGTCACATTTTTCTATAGCGCTTTTCCACCTTCAAGGCACTCAAAGTGCTTTACAACAAGGAACCACTCACACATTCACACACACATTCACACACCAGTGTACGCAGACACTGTGGGCAAGGTGGGTTAAGTGTCTTGCCCAAGGACACAACAGCAGCATTCATCTTTTATATAAAACTTGTAAAAGCAGAGACTTAGTCCAGGCATCTTAAACCTGCGCCACAGGTTTCAACCATATGAAATGTTCTACATTTACAGTATACAGAATAGTTTTTTTTGTTTGTTTGTTTGTTTATACGTCTCGTTTCTCCCTCGACTGTTCACAGCTTCAGTCTGTATAAATGTGTAAATCTGTGTGTGGATGTGCAGCCATGTTGGTGCTGTAGTTGAATATTCTTTGTAATGATACTGTAGTAATGAAAGTCCATATATGTGGTTTTAAGGGAATATCTATATTTATATATCTATATACACCAGATTAAATAAATGGGGGTAAAAGTAAAAGTATCTTGCTGTCACCTCTGGTCATGAGCTCTGGGTAATGACCAAAAGGACGAGATCACAGATACAAGGGGCACAAATGAGTTTCCTCCGCAGGGTGTCTGGGTGCTCCCTTAGAGACAGGGTGAGGAGCTCAGTCACACGGGAGGAGCTCGGAGTAGAGCCACTGCTCCTCCACGTGGAGAGGAGAGCTTCTGATGCCTCCTGGACGCTTCTCTCAGGAGGTGTTCATGTTCCACCAGGAGGAGGCCCAGGGGAAGACCCAGGACACGCTGGAGGGACTGTGTCTCTCAGCTGGCCTGGGAACACCTCAGGGTCCTCAGAAGTGCCGGAGGAAGTGTCTGGGGTCAAGGAAATCCGGGAGTCCCTGCTTAGACTGCTGCCCCCACGACCCGGCCCTGGATAAGCAAAAGAAAATAGATGCATCTTATTGTAGTGTTTATGCAGATAAAATAATATAAAACAAAATACACACAAAAGAAAGAAAAATCTGTATCTCACATTCAGCACACAGTTTTTAGTAGTACAGTGTGTAACTTATTTTACAGTGTGTACTTACTTTACACTTATCCCGGGTTTAGGTTGTTGATTAATGGTCTTGGGTTTTGCAGCGAGATAACCAGTAACTCACTGTCATCCTGTTTTCCTTCGCAGAACCTCCTGTGGGCCGGCCTCTTTCTTTTCTCACCTCGTGTTTTTCTCTGGACCTGAGCTCGGCCCCTGAGGAGCGACGCCCCCACGACAGGGTGAGAGCACTTTAAATTAAACTGTGATTTCACTTTTTCAGTCTTTTTGCTGCACACCTGTATCGTGTGTGTGTGTACGTGTGTGTACGTGTGTGTGTGCATGTTCATGTTGTGTTACAGGTGCAGGTTTGTCATACATTAACCTCAGAGAGTGAAGTTCAGTCTTATGTCGTCCTGACCCGTCGTCATGCCCCTGCTGGAGTTCGTGGCTGGAAGTGTCTCAGGTGAGATCGGGATCAGACTTTCAGAGTTTCAGAGGAAGATTCTGTTTTAATCTGTGATCTTAAATGTCTTTGCATAATCTTCTTGTTAGTATAAAGTTCATTTTCTGGTGAGAGTTTGGTCAAAGTGCTGGTTTCTGTAGAGATTCTGTTGCTTTGCTGTTTCAGGACAGTGCAGAAGTGATTAAACCGTGTTATAAAGTTGTTCCCTCCTCAAAAACAGTAGCCTGATTCATCAGCGGGTTTCACTTTGTGAAAACTGTCTGGCCTGATTCATCAGCGGGTTTCACTTTGTGAAAACTGTCTGACCTCGCAGCATTAGGATTCATTTGCTCGACAGTAGGCGGGTACTTTTTTTATTTAACCAATCGCTGCTGTTTGGTCGTGACGTTTGTAATGCTCCAAATCCCACAGGCAGAAGGACAATAACGTCTTTCCCCTTGATAAAATTCACCAAACATTCTCTTTGTTCTGGCTTTACTCGGACTGAGTCGACTGAGCAAGGATTCCGAGGCGGCTGCGCCCACTGTGACGTGTAAATATGAAGTGTTTTCATTGTGTTTGGACACGTTGGTGTTTAAATTACAGTTTCAGTCACTTGTTTTACCGCAGTACCTCACCGCGTCTGTATCACTGCCTGTGGGTTCGGTAGTTGTTGTTGCGGTGAGGTGACTTTAAATCCTGAGATCGAGGATTTAAAGCCATTTGGTGACTTTTTTATTTACTGGCAAAAATGGGCTTCGGACAAAATATTACTATTATTTTTCTTGTATCACCGTAAAAAACATTTCAGTACCGCTCTCCAAAAAAAAAGCTTGGCCAAAATTTAACATATAAACACTTAAATGTATCAGAAAATGACTTAAAAGTAATGAAATGATCTCCGCGTTCATGCAGCAAGATCATTTTACTTGACAAGTTCTCTTAAAATAAACGACCTCTAGACTAGAACGAAGTGTCTCTGGTCAGTGTTCACGGGCTGCAAATATGTTTATAGATGCAAACTTTGAGATAAACATACTCGAGTATCAAGCACTGAATCTAAAAACAAGAGAAGTGGTTCAGGGGAAAACTTTGTTAAATGGATTGTAGCTACTTTTAAACATTTATTGGCTAAATTTAAGATAATAAACCTGAAAACAAGATGAATAACCTGATAATAAGTTTGAAGTGCGATCAGACTGTGGCCTTTGTAAATCCTTGTGCTCTGGTGTTTTTCAGGGGCCCTGGGCATCGTGGTGGGACACCCCATCGACACAGTGAAGGTGCCACTGTCTTTACCCTGTAGTATTTTAAAAGTACTGCATAAAATACTCACATGTGTGTACTGTCCGTGTTCTGTCCGTGTTCAGGTGCGGCTCCAGGCTCTGGCTCAGTACAACGGCCTCGTGCACTGTGTCCTCCAGACCTACTCCAGAGAAGGGGTCAGTGAGGCTCCATGTGAGTCAGGACTGAACCAGGACTGAACCAGGACTGAACCAGGACTGAACCAGGACTGAACCAGGACAGAACCAGGACAGAACCAGGACTGAACCAGGACAAAACCAGGACTGAACCAGGACTAAACCAGGACTGAACCAGGACTGAACCAGGACTGAACCAGGACAGAACCAGGACAGAACCAGGACTGAACCAGGACTAAACCAGGACTAAACCAGGACAGAACCAGGACAGAACCAGGACTGAACCAGGACTGAACCAGGACTGAACCAGGACTAAACCAGGACTAAACCAGGACTGAACCAGGACTAAACAGGAACAGGACTAAACCAGGACTAAACCAGGACTAAAACCAGGACTGAACCAGGACTAAACCAGGACTGAACCAGGACTAAACCAGGACTGAACCAGGACTAAACCAGGACTAAACCAGGAAAACCAGGACTGAACCAGGACTAAAAACAGGACTGAACCAGGACTGAACCAGGACAAAAACCAGGACTGAACCAGGACAACTAAGGACTGAACCAGGACTACCAGGACTAAACCAGGAATAAACTGGGTCTAAACCAGAATCAAACAAGGACCCAACCAGAACTAAACCAGGATTAAACCAGGACTAAACCAAGACTGAATCAGGACTAAACCAGGACTGAACCGGAGTTAAACAAGGACTGAACCAAGGACTGAACCAGGACAGAACCAGGACTGAACCAGGACAAAACCAGGACTGAACCAGGACTGAACCAGGACAGGACTAAACCAGGACAAAACCAGGACTGAACCAGGACTAACCAGGACTAAGGACTGAACCAGGACTTTAAACCAGGACTAAACCAGGACAAACCAGGAATCAAACAGGACCAAACCAGGACTAAACCAGGACAAAACCAGGACTAACCAAGACTGAACCAGGACTAAACCAGGACTGAACCAGGACGAACCAGGACTGAAACCAGGACTGAACCAGGACTGAACCAGGACCAGGACTGAACCAGGACTGAACCAGGACTAAACCAGGACTGAACCAGGACTGAACCAGGACAGAACCAGGACTAAACCAGGACAAAACCAGGACTGAACCAGGACTAAATAAGGACTGAACCAGGACTTTACCAGGACTAAACCAGGAATAAACTGGGTCTAAACCAGAATCAAACAAGGACCCAACCAGAACTAAACCAGGATTAAACCAGGACTAAACCAAGACTGAATCAGGACTAAACCAGGACTGAACCAGGAACCAGGACTAAGGACAAGGACTGAACCAGGACTGAACCAGGACTGAACCAGGAACCAGGACTGAACCAGGGACTGAACCAGGACTGAACCAGGACTGAACCAGGACATGAACCAGGACTGAACCAGGAACAGGACTAAACCAGGACTGAACCAGGACTACCAGGAAACCAGGACTGAACCAGGACTGAACCAGGACTGAACCAGGACTAAACCAGGACTAAACCAGGACTGAACCAGGACTAAACCAGGACTAAACAGGACTAAATAGGACTGAACCAGGACTACCAGGACTAAACCAGGAATAAACTAAACAAGGACCCAACCAGGAACTAAACCAGGATTAAACCAGGACTAAGGACTGAAACAGGACTAAACCAGGATTAAATGAGGACTGTATGAGGACTGTACCAGGATTAAACCAGGACTAAACCAGGACTGACCCAGGACCGTGTGTGTCTGCTCTGTGTGCAGGTGTGGGGTTTTTACCGGGGCCTGGCGTTCCCGGCGGTGACCACAGGTCTGGTGAACTCTCTGGTGTTTGGGGCGTACAGTAACGCTCTGGACGCTCTGAGCCGGAGCGGGCGAGAGGAGCGAGGAGCCGCCCCCTCTGTGCCCGCGCTCCAGGTCTACGCCGCGGGGGCCTTCGCTGGACTCGTGCAGGTCAGACAACACTTCATTTAGACTTTATTTGTTTTCCTCAAATGCAGTTTTCATGTGGGTTTCTCCTTCTGCTGCCACTAGAGGGCGCACACAGCTCCTGAGCTACAGGTTACAAACTCCTGCTCTGAAAACTCCAGCCCCTCCAGAGCAGCTCGCCAAAGGATTTCTGAATTCTATATACAAAGGGATAATAAATAAAATCTAATTACTGTTGTAAATGTATCATTTTGATGTGTAACTTGGTGCATCAGTAAATGGATAATGGTTTATGTTTTATAACCTTTTAACCCAAAACGTGCTCCAGGAAGAAAAGTTAAGATCAATTAAATACAAACAATAAATGAACCTGCTCAGAGACGACAGGTGGAAATGAGCACTGGTGCTGCAAGCTCGTACAAACATCTGTTCTGTTCAGGTTCATGTAGACTGTGCAACTGTGCAACTGTCCCAAAACTAAACTAAACTAAACTAAACTAACAAAGTGTTCATCATCTAAGTCTTACAGTGACTGAAGTCAAATCAAATCAAATTAATCTTTATTGTCGTCATGCTGTGCATACGACTGCAGTGCAGATAAGATGAAATGAGGTTTCTCTAGGTATAAATCAATAAAAGAACATAATTTAACCCCCCACCTCCCCCCAGCACATCACATCCATTCACCGTCCTGAGACAGATCCTGTTAGTGCCAGTGCACGTTAAAGTGACTGAGTGAAATAAATACTAAAACATATGATGTACATGATGTACATAAGGTGCAGTGGTCTGTCTATATGACAGATTCTGACTTTTATATTTACTCAGTTTTTTGCTCTGGTGTTTTGTTTTGTAAAGGAGCTCAGAGTGTTTGTGTTTTATTATTTGGGTTATAAATGTTGTAACATGACACCAGCCTTTGCCTTCATATAAACTTGTGTAACATTTTCCTCACAGGTCCTGGTGGCCGCTCCCATTGACCTGGTTAAAGTGCGTCTGCAGGGCCAGACGGGCTCTGGGGGCCCCCGGGGGCCCCTGCACTGTGCCCTGCTCATCCTGAAGCAGGAGGGGCTCGTGGGACTTTACCGCGGGGGCCTGGCCATGGCTCTGCGGGACGTCCCCTGCTACGGGTTCTACTTCCTCCCGTACGAAGTCATTTGTAAAGCTCTGACGGAGAGCGGACACAGCAAGCACACTGCACACGACACACTGCACAGACACACTGCACACGACACACTGCACACGGCACACTGCACACGCACACTGCACACGGCACACTGCACACGACACACTGCACACGACACACGACACACTGCACACGACACACTGCACACTGCACACGACACACTGCACACGACACACTGCACACGACACACTGCACACGACACACTGCACACACACACTGCACACGACACACTGCACACTGCACACACACTGCACACGGACACACTGCACACGGCACACGCACACACACTGCACACGGACACACTGCACACGCACACACACGGCACACGACACACGGCACACGCACACGCACACACACACTGCACACGACACACTGCACACTGCACACACACTGCACACACACGACACACTGCACACGGCACACGCACACGCACACTGCACACGGCACACGCACACTGCACACTGCACACGGACACACTGCACACGCACACACACACTGCACACACACGACACACTGCACAGCACACGGCACACTGCACACACACGGCACACGACACACTGACACACGACACACTGCACACTGCACACGGCACACGACACACTGCACACGCACACACACACGCACACGACACACACACTGACACACACACACACACACGGCACACGACAAATAGTTTTTGTGTTAAATATAACTCTGAAATATTTCACTCTGAAATTTGAACCCTCCAGTTGTTTTTTCCTTGTATTGACCGTGTCGTCTTCTGTCGTTTTGTGTCGTTTTGTGTCGTCGTCTTGTGTCGTCTTGTGTCGTTTTGTGTCGTTTTGTCGTCTTGTGTCGTCTTGTGTCGTCTTGTGTCGTCTTGTGTCTTGTGTCTTGTGTCGTCTTGTGTCGTTTGTGTCGTCGTCTTGCGTCGTTTGTGTCGTCTTGTGTCGTCTTGTGTCGTGTGTCGTGTGTCGTTTTGTGTCGTCTTGTGTCGTCTTGTGTCGTCTTGTGTCGTCTTGTGTCGTTTTGTGTGTCGTCTTGTGTCGTTTTGTGTCGTTTGTGTCGTCTTGCGTCGTCTTGTCGTCGTCGTCTTGTCGTCGTCTTGTGTCGTCTTGTGTCGTTTGTGTCGTTTTGTGTCGTCTTGTGTCGTCTTGTGTCGTTTGTGTCGTCTTTGTCGTCGTCTTGTCGTCGTCTTGTGTCGTGTCTTTTGTGTCGTCTTGTGTCGTCTTGTGTCGTCTTTGTCGTCGTCTTGTGTCGTCTTGTGTCGTGTCTTGTCGTCGTCTTGCGTCGTCTTGTGTCGTCTTGTGTCGTCTTGTGTCGTTTTGTGTCGTCTTGCGTCATCTTGTGTCGTCTTACGTCGTCTTGTGTCTTGTGTTGTGTTCAGGGACGTTTGCGGTGCTGGTGGCGGGCGGCGTGGCGGGCGTGGTCACGTGGGCCCTGGCCACGCCCATGGACGTGGTGAAGGCGCGGCTGCAGCTGTCGGGGGCGGGCGGGCGCAGGTACAGGGGGGTGCTGGACTGTGTGAGGGTCAGCGTGAGGGAGGAGGGCCCTCGGGTGCTCTTCAGGGGCCTCATGCTCAACAGCGTCCGCGCCTTCCCCGTCAACGCCGTCACCTTCCTCAGCTACGAGCACCTCCTGGACCGCCTGTGCCCGAGCACCGCACCCAACTGAACGCCCGCCTGTGCCCGAGCCCCGCACCCAACTGACACCCGCCTGTGCCCGAGCCCCGCACCCAACTGAACGCCCGCCTGTGCCCGAGCCCCACACCCAACTGAACGCCCGCCTGTGCCCGAGCCCCGCACCCAACTGAAACCCGCCTGTGCCCGAGCCCCGCACCCAACTGAGCGCCCGCCTGTGCCCGAGCCCGCACCCAACTGAACGCCCGCCTGTGCCCGAGCCCCGCACCCAACTGAACGCCCGCCTGTGCCCGAGCCCCGCACCCAACTGAAGCGCCCGCCTGTGCCCGAGCCCCGCACCCAAACTGAACGCCCGCCTGTGCCCGAGCCCCGCACCCAACTGAGCGCCCGCCTGTGCCCGAGCCCCGCACCCAACTGAACACCCGCCTGTGCCCGAGCCCCGCACCCAACTGAACACCCGCCTGTGCCCGAGCCCCGCACCCAACTGAGCACGCCGCCTGTGCCCGAGCCCCCCCGCACCCAACTGAGCGCCCGCCTGTGCCCGAGCCCCGCACCCAACTGAACACCCGCCTGTGCCCGAGCCCCGCACCCAACTGAACACCCGCCTGTGCCCGAGCCCCGCACCCAACTGAACACCCGCCTGTGCCCGAGCCCCGCACCCAACTGAACACCCCGCCTGTGCCCGAGCCCCACACCCAACTGAGCGCCCGCCTGTGCCCGAGCCCCGCACCCAACTGAGCACCCGCCTGTGCCCGAGCCCCGCACCCGCCTGTGCCCGAGCCCCGCACCCAACTGAGCACCCGTCTGTGCCCAAGCACCTGCACAGCTAAGCACCCACAACTCTGAGCACCCATAGATGTGAGAACTCGTAAACCTGGGCACCCGGTGACTAGCCTTGAGCACCCACAGACTTGACCGCGGCACCCACAAACCGGAGCACCCACAGACCACAGCACCCAAGAATTGACCCAGGTGTCCCTATTTTTGACCAATCTGATCCCTGCCAACAGTAAAGAGACATAAACTGTTATTTGTTTACGTAAAATACAGAAAATCTGCTTAGAAACGACCAAAACATGAAGAAAATGTGACTGACTCATGTTTGTCATGAATGGGCCGAGTGAAGAACAGTTTTTCTTAATTACACTTTTTTCTCAGTTTTATTTTTACCAACCACCACAAACCGAGGGTGTCCCAGATTTTGATTTAGAAAATCTGGTCACCCTAATATGTATAAAAGGAAATTCACACTGATATTACATATTAACACTATTTAATCAAAAAAATTCCAGTGTTTCCAGTCGTTTCTTTCTCTTCTGTAGTGGGAGTTTTATTTGACAGAAGATCTGGGCCTGTGGAAATGAACTCTGCCCAAATTCATATAAATGAGTGAATAATGTTGGTTCTACAGTGGGAGCATTATTCGATGGATAAACTGTCCTGTCAATATGTGCTACCTTTATTCGGAGCGATATTTTATAACATAATATGACTGTCAAAATGAACTACCTGCTAGGGCTGGTATCAATAAGAAGTTGCTGATACGATGAATGAATGAATGAATGAATATTATATTATTCGGACAGTAATACATAGAACATAAATTTAAAAAAAACCAAAAACATAAATACATAGATATAACACAAAAAGTAACTATTTCTATTCTATAATAACAGGCAAAATAAATGTTACGCAGAATTTTCCTTGTGTCCGAAAAAGATACATATCTCGATACAATGAGTTTTCGATTCGATACGATATATTTCAAATCAATTTGATACGTACCATTAAAAAAATAAAGGTTTAATCATGTCTGTGATACTAAAAGTCTTTGTTAAACTATTTCTTCTTGTGCAAAGTTCAGATGAAACAAACATTTTAATCATCAAAACTGAAAATGTCAAATGTGTCACATAAACGAGTTTCCTTCCACTAAACAAACAAAAGAAACCAAAAAATACTGGAGATATCGATACATCAGCCCAGAATATCGATACTGTATCATCACATTAAATGATACGATATATCGATATTTCATACACATTAGTTGAAATTTTACATAACTAAGGTATAAAGTCGTAGTGAGACACTTTACCCGCTGTGAAAAAAGGTCTGTACAGTCAAATGATTGACAGACGGAGCGACCAATGAGAGAAAAGAAGACGTGAATCTAATCCAGAGTATCGAAAATCAGTAGTTCCAATGTTTTTGCCCACTCTGCATGTTTTTTAATTTCACTATTTTGTAAATAAGTTCATTATGCCATCACCATTTAGTAGGGATGTAACAATATCCTACCCAGGCTGGGAGGAATTCTTTTTTAGTGTATGAACGTGCGTTGTGTTTCCTCCTCCTGCGTCCTGATTGGCTAAGAGACTGTAAACCATTGTTAGTCTCCTCCGTGCCGTGTCTCCTGTACAGTACAGAATGTGTTCAGCTGCCAAATTTATATAAATGTTCGATCGTTAGCGATGTGATTCTGAAGTGCAGCGCGATCGTGCAAACTGCCGCGCTTACCTCTGTGAGGTGCGGAGCTCTCCGTCGCTCCTTTCTCCTGTGGTCACCTCCGAGCCCGTCCCGACAGTGAGTCCTGGTTTAGTCCTGGTTTAGTCCTGGTTTAGTCCTGGTTTTAATCTTGGTTCAATCCATGGCGTAGGCAGTGCAAAAGTTTGATATAATCTCGGGTTAAAGGGCAGGTGCGTGCGGTTGTGGGCAGGTGCGGTCCTGTGAATAAATTAGTCTTCAGTTCGTTACATAAAGAAGAAGTAAATAACAAAAGGACGACAGCAGCAATAAGTTTTAAGAAGGATGCAGAAAAGGGTTGCACCTGTCCTGTGTGAGAAAAGTGTATAAAGTTTGTGCTGAGGGGTTTTACAGACTTCAAACATAGAAAAATTGTAAAATATAAAGTTGACTACTTTCACCTATCGCGGGTTATTTTTAGAACGTATCCCCCGCGATAAACGAGGGAACACTGTGTACCAGTTAGCCCCGTTAGTGGAGCATTCCATACGTCACGAAACAGCAGCAATTAAATTAAATTAAATTAAAAAACACCCGCCTACACTCGTCAAGTGAACGAATCCTAACGCTGCGAGGTCAGACGGTTTCTCCGAAGTGAAACCGTCTCATAAATCAGGCTAATAAAGTCTGATCCCCGCGTGCAAACAGCATCAAACTCTGTCTCTAATCCAAAGAAATATTTAGTAAGTTTTTTATTTAGTTTAGTGGATCTACACAACTGTAAATGGAAAAACACGAGGTCGCTTATTTCGACAGAACACTGAACCAATCTGGAAAATCCAAATCCAAACATGCTGTAGTTTTTCAGAGGCTCGGTGCTGTGGCTGCTCCGTGGAGTGTGGCGCCCTCTGCTGGCAACAAACAAACAAACACCCGAGTGTCAATAACAATGTACTTTTGTATTTGTATAAACTGTGAACTCCTCTTAGGACCAAGAAAAATATTATTATTACTCAAGTAGAAGCCAAAGTCGGACTCTTATTCTATGTTTTTAAACCAAATCATGACTTGTGTTGCCAAATACGACGTAAAAATGCCCAAATATAAACTTTTCAAATGCTGATTTATTCACAAATTACAAAAACAGTCACATGATATTGTGTTTTTTTTGTTGTTTTTTGTACAGTTGCAGTTTGGTTCTCAACACGATTATTGAGCAGAACGAGCTCGTCGCTTTGGGTTGCCAGATAATAACACTAAAGCTTCGGTTGTTTTAGTGCAGTTTTAACCCGGTAAGAGACACATGTTACTGCCGACGCTTTAAAGGGCCAGTACCTGATTTCGAACCACGAGTGAGGAAAAGATTTTAGCGAGAACTCTAAACTCCACGCCCAACACAAAACAAAAACGAGTCCAATTTCAGGCAGCAGTTTCCGTTTTTCTTGATCCAAAACCACTAAATAAAAGAGACAAGGATTTATGCGTCAGAAAACTGTGACGTCCAATGAAAACTGACGAGGCCATAAACGTCCTGACAACAAAGCGCCGCATGGAGCGAACCAGGACCGAACCAAGTCTAAACCAAGTCTAAACCAGGACCAAACCAGGACTAAAGCAGGACCGGGACCGAACCAAGTCTAAACCAGGACCAAAACCAGGACTAAAGCAGGACCAAAACCAAGAAAAACCAGGACTAAACCAGGACTAAAGCAGGACTAAACCAGAGACTAAACCAGGACTAAACCAGGACTAAACCAGGACCGAACCAAGTCTAAACCAGGACCAAACCAAGTATAAACCAGGCCTAAACCAGGACTAAACCAAGACCTAAACCAGGACCAAACCAGGACCGAACCAAGTCTAAACCAGGACCAAACCAGGACTAAAGCAGGACCGAACCAGGACCAAACCAGGACTGGAACCAGGACCAAACCAAGTATAAACCAGGCCTAAACCAGGACTAAAGCAGGACTAAACCAGAGACTAAAGCAGGACCAAACCAGGTCTAAACAGGTCTAAACCA
This sequence comes from Boleophthalmus pectinirostris, assembly GCF_026225935.1. Taxonomy (NCBI): domain Eukaryota; kingdom Metazoa; phylum Chordata; class Actinopteri; order Gobiiformes; family Gobiidae; genus Boleophthalmus; species Boleophthalmus pectinirostris. The sequence continues at coordinate 3,796,993 of NW_026571515.1, read as the reverse complement.
GGTCTAAACCAGGACTAAACCAGGACTAAACCAGGACTAAACCAGGTCTAAACCAGAGATCAAATGAGGACCGAACCAGGACCAAACCAGGGCTAAACCAGGACTAAACCAGGACTAAACCAGGACTAAACCAGGACTAAACCAGGTCTAAACCAGGACTAAACCAGAGATCAAAATCAGGACCAAACCAGAACCAGGAACCAGGACTGAACCAGGACTGAACCAGGCTGTGGGCCCCTCCTATGGATCACTGCACATCACACTTTTTCTTTTTTTTTTTACATTTGGACCAAAACGACGACACGACGCTGCTCAATCCTACGAAATCCTGAAAATAATCCTGAAACTAAAGATTACTCAAACATGCACAAATCACTTCCGAGTGTGCAAATGAGAAAGTAAACAACTACAACAGTCTCTAAAATGTAAAAAAAAAAGTCTAAAATGTAAAATAAGTCGACTTTAAAGGTCACTTACTACACAGAACCGACTCTTGTGACCTTTAAATCATGTTATAATCCTGTTCCGTCCTCAAAAAACAGACCTGGAGTTATGTTTCGTTTCATTCACATGTTTGAGTAACTCTTTATTATGAGTCTGTCTACAAATCCAAAGCTGAAAATGCTCCGTGGAAACTTTGTGACATCATGAAGTGGTAGTTTTCAAGTTCACAGCTCCTTTTTTTACCTTTAATTCAGTAAAGATTTGCAATTGTAAGGCTTAAATCGTCCAAGAAAATAGCGTAAAACTGGCGCTTTAATGTGGATTTTTTTCGTCTGTAATCAGGTACCGGCCCTTTAAACGCAAAAGTTAAAAGCGTTGTGAGTGATTAAGGCCTGGGACATTTCCAGTGTCACTTCCTCCAAAGATCTGAAGGAACCCTGAGCAACAACAACAACAACAACAACAAGAACAAGAAGTCAGAGAAGTCAGTCTGGTAACAACAGAACTTTTTCACAACAGCCGAAAGTGTCTCGATTTAGGTTTGTGAAGCTTCCGGTTAATGGTTTTCTTTCGCAAAATGTGTGTGGAAATGTCTCAATCAGGTTCATAAATCTGCTCCATCACCGAATCTTCAACCAACAAGGTCCACAAATATGGAAGATAATTTGTTTCATCAGATTTAGAATTTTAAACGCTGTTGAATTTCTCACTTTGAATTTTTAAACTCTGAAAAAACATGTTTGAATTATTTTTTATTATGAATTTTAGTTGCTGAAATATTAAGTGTACATTTTCAAAGTGTTTCTTATTCAGCACAAATATTTTCAAGCCTTCAAATTCAACAGTCGAAATTCAGAGTGTAAAATTCGCAACAAAAAAATTCACAGGAAAGATCCGAGATGCCAAGGCAGAAGCAATCGATCCAAAGTGATCTGATCTAACTTAGTAAGAAACAGGAAATGTTGCAGCGACGTGATCTGATTGGTCAGAATTAGCCTCATCGAAACCTCATCTCTTTGATTTCTTAATGTAACCCCGCCCACAGATGAGAACAGCCAATAGGAAACAGCCTCTGTCCTTTTCACTCACACATGATCGATTGCTTCTGCCTTGGCATCTTGGATCTTTGCTGTCAAATTTTTCACTGCGAATTTTACACTCTGAATTTCGACTGGTGAATTTGAGGGCTTGAAAAGATCAGATTTTTTTTTTATTTATTTTGAATTTAAAACAGTACACACAAGTAAAATTCAAATTTGAGCAACTAAAATTCAGAATAGAAATAATTCAAACATCTTTTTTCAGAGTTAAAACATTTTAAGTGAGAAATTCAGTGGTATTTAAAATTCTAAATCTGATGGAACAAATGATCTTCCATACACAAACGATAAACATTCTTCCAGTTTAGAGAATTTATCCACAACTATCAAGGGAACAAAGACGAAAACTTAAAGGAAACGACGACACTGAACAAAACGGACATTATGCTCCAAGAGATGTCTCGTATTCGAACTGTACAAATCTATCTTTGCAAATCTCGACATCATGAAATCAGTTTTTAATTTTAATACACGCATCGCGAATTCCGGACTTCCGGTCATCGCGCAATTCATACTGAGAAGGATTTTCCAAAAAAGTGAGCATCAAACCTCCATGTTTGTTTTCTTTTCAAGTCTTTTGAACCATATCACTTTTGTTTCTGGTTCTGATATTGTCATATTTTAGTTTTGGGATTCGGACATCGTTAATTGTGTGGTTGTTGGATCCAAACAGCGGAAAACGTCTCGAGAAATGTGTTTGCGAACTCCATAGATGCAAAAGTGAATCAGATGTGTGTGACTCAAACCTCCGTTCAAACTGTTTCTCTTCCCAACGGAATTGAAAAATAGTGAAAGGTGAAGGTGATGGGCAGGATTGATCCACAGGAAGAACCAAAAAGGAAACATTTGACTGACTAAATCATCCCGAGTTTACAGAGAACATTTTGTATGTGGAGCGACAACAAAGTAAAAACCTCAATCCCTTGTTCAACCTCGGTTACGAATTTAAAAAGTCAAGGCCAAAGTGAAAGGCTCCAACTGTTCACCAAGAAACACCTTCCACTGCAAAGAGACCAAGACGTGATGTTGCTGTAAAACCACAAGAACAAGAAAGTGCAGCTCAGTCTGTTTGTCTTCTGCTCCTCTACATTAACAAACGGGATTTTGTTTTGTCGTCGCTCCACATACAAAATGTTCTCTGTAAACTCTGTATATTTAGACAAAAGTTTCCTTTTTGGTTCTTCCTGTGGATCAATCCTGCCCATCACCTTCACCTTTCACTATTTTTCAATTCCGTTGGGAAGAGAAACACTTTGAACAGAGGTTTGTCTGCCTGAAGCGAGGAGCAAACTATTCGACCAAAACAAACTTTTGTCCAGTTGACAAATTGAATTTCTCCTTTTGGTCATGGAAGAATGTTTATCCTTTGATGAAGCTGGTGGAGAATACGACATTTACATTTACACAGACATTTCGCACAAGGAAAAACATTCACCGAAGTTCTGCAAATCTACAGCGAGGCACTTTAACCGGTGTGAAAAAAGGTCTGTACAGTGAAATGATTGACAGATGGAGCAACCAGTGAGAGAAAAGGAGACCTGAATCTAATCCAAAGTATCGAAAATCAGTGGTTCCTATGTTTTTACCCATTCTACATGATTCTATGTTTTTATTTCACTATTTTGTCTGTAAATAAATTCATTATACCGTCACCATTTTGTAGGGATGTAACAATATCCTAGTCAGGCTGGTTCCACCTAGAGCCTCCACTCAATCTCATTTCTCTCCAGTGACTAGATCAGGAACCAGAAAACACTAGACGGTTCGCAAAAAGTCCAGAAGTGTGAGTTTGGGCACCAGCCAATCAGCGAAGAGTCAGACATTCTGTGTTGGCAACGATTCACAAGATCGAGGATTTAAAGCCGGAACAAAGAGAATGTTTGGTGAATTTTATCAAGCGGAAAGACGTTATTGTCCTTCTTCCTACGGGATTTAGGAAAAGCTTAATATAGCAGTTAGTCAGCGGTGCATTACATACGTCATGACCAAACAGCAGCGATTGGTTAAATAAAAAAGTACCTACCTACTGTCGAGAGAACTAATCCTAATACTGGGGTCAGACGGTTTCTACGAAGTGAAACCGGCTGATGAATCAGGCTAACAATATTCAAGTCTCACGATACGATATCGTCACGGTATGAACCTCACTTTACGATATTTATTGCGATATCGCGGGAGAGCTCACGATATGGAGGGGAGGCTCTCGATTAGGGATGTTACGATATCCAAATCTCTCGGTACGATATTTTCCCGATATACATCTCACGATACGATATTTATTGCGATATTTTGTGGAGGCTAAACTTTTTCCTCCTCCTTTCTCCTCTTAAAATGTTTTGACAAGACTTAACCCAAAGAACTAAGACTTAAAAGTGTTAGAACTGTTATTTCTTCTTGTCGTCTGCACTGAAATGAAGCAAAGGATCATGGTCTATGTAGTTGCTGCACCATAACTCTTCATTTAAGCAAAGAGACTTGTAATTTGATATATTGTGATGTTCCACGATATTACTGTGACAACTTTGACGATACGATATCACGATATTTCAGTTATTGTTACATCCCTACTATTTTGACTTTTAGAGAATTTGTGGAGCTGGATATCCTACGAGAAGTTCAGTAAGAAATCGAGTCTGCATGGAGCGATACCAGACTGACGTTCTCCGTAAAACTGTAAAAACGCTGCGGACCAGGCAAGCTCCGCCCTCCGCCCTCACGTCCGGAAAAAAACAAAAACAAAACAGTGGAATGGATTCAAAACACGACATTCTCCACGTTGGTCAAGGTGCTTTTCGAGAGTTCCTTTTCGTCTCTCCTCCGCGGGGTTCGGTGAGGTGAGGTTTAGGCAGTCACACAGGCACAGGTGAGGGAGGAGAGACGTGTCATGCCCAACGGCACGACAGCAGAGTCCAGAGTCTGTGGTTCTGTTTGTGTCCGAGCTCAAGTCCGGGCTGCGTCCAGTTTCTCCACGACGGGCCTCCTCAAAGCCTCAGCGTCCGGGTTCTTGATTATTTATCGATATTTTTGTTTACAGAAAGAAGAAAAATGAATTGAAATGAATTTTTGTGAATAAAAAGAATACATTTTTTACAACAAACTTTAAAAAAAATTCAGTTTTGGTGCGAGTTTTTTTTGATTTGAACAACAAATTTAACTAATTTTGATAGAATTTGACAGAAATAGAATTTGTTTTCATCTCAAATTTACGCAAAAATTAAAAAGTACTGTATTTTTCGGACGATAAGTGGCACTTTTGTTCATGGTTTGGGTGTTTCCTGTGACTTATATATTAACATTTACACACTGACAGCCACAAGAGGGCGCTGTGGGCTTGTGTGTGAGTATCTGCTGCTCCTGTTCCTCCTGCAGAAAGAGCCTCTGTCCTGTCTGTATCATGACAGTCGATCGCACCGTTACCTCTGCAACACTGAACAATTTAACATTTAAACTTTAAACTTATAAAGACGACTGGGAAAAGTGCAATTTATGATTCTTTTTAGGGGCATTTGTTTTCAGATTAAAGCTGCATGTCGTGAAATCTGCAGCTGAAAACGATAATCGAGCAGCAGAAAGAAAGTTTGGAGTGAGAGAGAAACTTGTGACAGCGGGAGGATGCACCGTGAAACTTTCCTGAAGTCACTGGATGGATGGACAAAGCCTGGACGTCAGTGACACTGAAACCATCCTGTCGGGATTCAGAAAGACCCGAATAATTCTAACTGGAACTGATGCTGAGTCTGACGACAGCAGCTCTGTTTACCTCCGGAGGTCGAGGCCGAGTTGCTCAGAAGTGACACCGAGGATGAAGAATTGAATGGATTTAGTGATTTGGAGTGAGATGGAGAGTTTGTTAAACTTGTTCTGTTGTTTATGTTATAGTTTATCTGAAGAACTGTTCATATGTGATGTTAACAGTCTGTTGTTCTCTCTTCTGTTGTTTTTACTACAACTTGACTTTACACAGGAAATGCCTGCTCCTGCTCTCTGATTTTATAAAATAAATTTCCCCCAAAAAGTGTGACTTATATACGTTTTTTTTTCTTCTTCATTATGCATTTTTTGACTGGTGCAACTTATAGTCTGAAAAATGGGGTACATATTATGATAAATTATATGAATGAGTTTTCTTTTATGCTTGTTGTGCAGAAAACGTTTAGTGCCTCTTTTTATTATAGATCCACATGATAACAAAGTTTAAAGTGTTTGAAAAATATCTTCCTTGTGCGTAAATTTTCAACGGGAATGTTTTAAAACTTGACGATACTTCCTGTATTTTTGTTCTTCCTGTATTTTTGTTCTTCCTCAAACTTCCTCTGAACTGAAGTGAAACTTCACACCAAAACAAGTCTAATTAGAAAAACGTGAACCTGCCGTCTGCACTTTGACCTGTTTAAGGCGTTAGTGAAGGAAACGAGGAGGCACAGAGGAGAGGAGGGGAAATGAGGGGGAAATGAGGAGGAAACGAGGAGACGAGAAGAGATGAGAGGAGATGACAGGAGACAAGGAGGTTCAGAGGAGACGAGGAGGCTCAGAGGAGATGAGGAGGCTTAGAGGAGACGAGAGGAGACGAAAGGAGGCTCAGAGGAGACAAGAGGAGACGAGGAGGCTCAGAGGAAACAAGAAGGTTCAGAGCAGAGGAGAGGAAACGAGGAGGCTCAGAGGAGACGAGGAGGCTCAGAGGAGACGAGGAGGCTCAGAGGAGACGAGGAGGCTCAGAGGGGACGAGGAGGCTCAGAGGAGACGAGGAGGCTCAGAGGGACGAGGAGGCTCAGAGGAGGCCGCCGTGAGAGCGTGGACGCGGCTGGAGCGCTCAGTGTGGCAGGGCATCCGGGTCTTTGCTCGTGTCCTTCTGCAGAGGCTCCAGGTGGTTGTGCTGGGCCAGAGTCTGCAGCGCCCCCCGCTGGAGCTGTCGCGCCTTGTTGTAGAGGAAGACCCCGATGAAGACGAGGAGGGTGCCCACGGCGCCCAGCAGAGTCACGTGGTTACTGAAGACGATGACGCTGAGCCACACGGAGAGAGCGTGTTTCACCGTACTCGCCACGCTGCAGAGAGAGAGAGAGAGAGAGAGAGAGAGAGGAGGAGGAGTTAGAGGAGTGTAGATGGTCAATAACACACAGACTTCAAGTCAGACATGTCAAACTCAGGCCCAGGGGCCAAATTTGCCCGCAATATAAATATATTTGGCCCGTGAGATCATATCAAATCTTTATTAGAGCTGCCCGCCGCACACAGACAGACTATAGAGACATTATTTATTTACAATGTTGTGATTATTTTATTTATATTCTGTTTGTTCTGGATTCAATGTTTAAGCAAAACTTTATTAAACATTTATTTTAATAAGAAAAAGTTTAACATTACATATCTCAAAAGAAAAGAAAACATGAAGATAAATATTTAGTTTGGCCCACGACTTAGTCCCAATTTTGAATTTTGGCCTCTGTGAATTTGAGTCTGACACTCCTGATTTAAGAGTATTGGCTGTTCACATTTTTAAAGTGTTTTAAGCTTTTACAGAAGAAAATGTCACTGCCATCCATGTAGAACACCCCCAGCATGGTGTCACTGCGAAGTATCAATAAAGCTGCATTCAGACTATGGCATTAAAAACTTGCCAAAAGCCTCAAGTTGGACACCTGAAACCTGTTGACACACAGTGAATTTCACTGAAAGTTCACAATTTTCAACTCTGCCGTTTGACACCCATGAACTCCAGAGTAGTACCCACACAGCACCCAGAGGTGAAGCGATGAGGTACCTGAAGGTGACGGGGGAGATGCGTCCCATGAGGGCGTAGGCCGTCACACTCTGCAGGTGGAACAGAGCTCCATCGAAGAGCAGCAGCAGCAACACGTCCTGACTCAAGTACAGACTCCGACCTTTCTCTGGAATCTCCTGAAACACAGAGAGAAGGTCAGAAAACTCCACCCAGACTCCACCCGGACACCAGTCAGACAAAACCCAGACCCCGCCTCAGAGTCCAACCCAGACTCCACCCGAGACTCCAACCCAGACTCCACCCGAGACTCCACCCGAGACTCCAACCCAGACTCCACCCGAGACTCCAACCCAGACTCCACACCCAGACTCCACCGAGACTCCAACCCAGACTCCACCCGAGACTCCAACCCAGACTCCACCTGAGACTCCAACCCAGACTCCACCTGAGACTCCAACCCAGACTCCACCTGAGACTCCAACCCAGACTCCAACCCAGACTCCACCTGAGACTCCAACCCAGACTCCACCCGAGACTCCAACCCAGACAACACCCCATGATTCTCCACCCACAAAAGATCCACACATGACCCAGAGAGCACCCAGAGAGCACCCAGAAAGCACCCAGAGAGCACCCATCCCCCACAGAGCACAGGGGGGAATCAAACTCATAATATAAGGACCTCACCTCATCATAGTAAGTATGGACGTTGACAAAAGCAAACTGAAAATAGAGCTTTAATAAGTTTATCTCTGTAATATTGATCTGAAATGGAACCTGATAAAACTATTTGGAGCCAACAGCAGCCATTGAGCTCAACAACGAAATACTACAAAATCATTTGAACTCACACACGTGTAGCACAATATTCTACTCTTACCACCTTTTTATCACACATATTTTTTTCCTGGAGGTCAAACACTTTCTTCTGCAGGTCAAAGTGAGTCACAGAAATCAGAGTGAATCAGAATCATTTGAGGAGGAGCAGTGAACCTGAGAAGAGAAGCACAGAACAGAAGAGAAGGACAGACAGATGTAAAACTCACCAGTAAGAATCCCCAGGCCGGTATGAGCATGATCACAGCGGCCGCACTGGTGTAAAACTGCAGCTCTGGAGGACTGAACACACAAATAAATAATGATAAACGTTGTGATTAAGGAAAATTTTCAAAGTTAATGAAATGTAAAAACAAGAGAGATGTTGTAAATCTGTGCGTCGTTTGTTCATTCGTTTTTCAATATAAAACCAAAAATAGTAGAACGAAAAAACAAATGTTTTCTTCATTATTTGTCTCCAAAACCAGAATGAAAAAACAGATAATGATTTGTTTTTTCAGTTTTCAAATTTGTGTTTAAATGAAAAATGGAAAAAAACGGATAACGGCCGCTTCCCCTTTACGTGACTGCGATGCCGGACTTTTGCATGGCATACAGACTGAACCAGGACTGAACCAGGACTGAACCAGGACTGAACCAGGACTGAACCAGGACTGAACCAGGACTGGGACCAGAGTGGACTCCGAGCTTTGACTCTGAGCCTCAGCTTTGAGCTCTGGCCCTGTCGTGGGCTCTGAGCATCCGGTTTGGTCCTGGTCTGGTCCCGGTCTCGGTCTCAGTCCCGTCTGGTCCGGTCTGGTCTCGTCTGGTCTCGGTCTCAGTCCCGCTCTGGTCTCGGTCTGGTCTAGGTCTCAGTCCCGCTCTGGTCCCAGTTTGGTCTCAGTCTCGGTCTGGTCCTGGTCTAGTCCCGGTCTGGTCCCGCTCTGGTCCCGGTCTGGTCTCAGTCTGGTCTCAGTCTGGTCCCGGTCTGGTCCCAGTCTGGTCTCAGTCTGGTCTCAGTCTGGTCTCAGTCTGGTCTCAGTCTGGTCTCAGTCTGGTCTCAGTCTCAGTCTGATCCTGGTCTGGTCCCGCTCTGGTCCCGGTCTGTCCAGTCTGGTCAGTCTGGTCAGTCTCAGTCTGGTCTCAGTCTGGTCTCAGTCTGTCTCAGTCTGTCAGTCTCAGTCTGGTCTCAGTCTGGTCTCAGTCTGGTCTCAGTCTGGTCTCAGTCTGGTCTCAGTCTCAGTCTCGGTCTGGTCCCGGTCTGGTCCCGGACCTGGATCAGTCCTGGTTCAGTCCGGCATCTCAGTCACTGAAGTCACGTAAACGGGAAACGGTCGTTATCCGTTTTTTTTTTCCATTTTTCATTTAAACACAAAATCGAAAACTGAAAAAAAACGAATCATTATGTTTTTTTCATTTTAGTTTTGGAGACAAATAATGAAGAAAACTGTTGTTTTTTTGTTTTCTTATTTTTGGTTTTATATTGAAAAACGAATGAGCGAACGACACATGGATTATTGTAACATGTATTATGGCTCTTTGGGGACTTGGTTTGGGGTTTGATTATTTATTTTTTATCTGTGAAAGGAGCAGGATTTATAAGATTTATCTTCTTATTCCTTTTATTCATGCAGCAAAGATGAATAATGGTGCAGAGTTCCTACAGGTGTCCTCAAGTGAAATTAAAATCTTTTGAAGATCATTTAGGGGGTCACCAAACTTTTTTCTCTGGGGGTCGGGGTTGGGTCGGTCGTATAACAGAATAGTTTGAGCCTAATGATGCAGATTATGTTCTCTGAAAACCGCCACACTTTCTGCACGCTCTTCACACTGAACAAAAAAATAATCAATCATCCACTGTTCTTTGAAAACTCTGCATGAGTCATTATCTGCACAAAAGAACTCTGCACATGTGACCGTCACTGTTTGAGCTCGAGTTTGTCAGGTGACGAGAATTCAGCAACAAATGTAAATACATCATATTATTATTTAAATATAAATATTAATACTTCATATGAATATAATTTTAACAAAATACAAGATGCAGATGTGTTATTATTTGCCAAAAAGTACCGTATTTTCCACACTATTAGTCACTCTGGATTATTAGACGCACTGTCATTAAATGGTTTATTTTCGAACTTTTTTCACAAATAAACCGCACTGGACTTTAAAGGAAACACAACAGTGTGATGGGTGAGTGGTTTTGTTTGTTTGTGGTGTTCACGGTGACTCTGGGCGTTGTTCAGTTGTGGTGTGTAGGGATTATGCTGTCACGGCTTATTTCATCGAGCTGCCGGCCAAAAAAAACTAAATTCTTGATTTGGTGTTCATCAGTTCCTCAAACAAAGGAATCTGGGGAGTAGAGACTCTTCTCCATAACCTCAGCATGAAAACATGTCGTTATACGCAGTGTTGGGGAGTAACAGATTACATGTACCAGAGTTATGTAATC
>NW_026571515.1:3545513-3781730 GCF_026225935.1 Boleophthalmus pectinirostris | reverse complement strand
CTCCTCCTCCTCTCTCCTGTCCTCTCCTCCTCCTCCTCTCCCTCTTCTCCTCTCCTCTCCTCCTCTCCCTCCTTTCTCCTCGTCTCCTCCTCTCCTGTCTCCCCTCCTCCTCCTCTCCTGTTCTCCTCCTCCTCTCTGTCTCTCCTCTCTTCTCCTGTTCTCCCTCTCCTCCTCCTCCTCCTCCTCCTTCTCCTCCTCCTCCTCTCCTCTCCTCCTGTCCTCCTCCTTCCTCCTCTCCTCCTCCTCCTGTCCTCCTCCTCTCCTCCTCCTCACCCCCTCCCTCCTCCTCCTCTCTCCTTCCCTTCCTCCTCTCCCCTCTCTGTTCTCTCTCTCCTGTTCTCCTCCTCTCTTCCTCTCTGTTCTCCTCCCCGTCCTCCTCCTCCTGTTTCCCTCCTCCTCCCTGTTCTCCTCCCTTCTCCTCCCCTCTCCCTTCTCTCTCCTCCTCCCCTCCCTCTCCCTCCTCTCTCTCCTCTTCTCCTCCTCCCTCCTTCTCCTCCTGTTCTCCTCCTCCTCTCCTGTTCTCCTCCTCTCCTCTCCTGTTCTCCTCTCCTCTCCTCCTCCTCCTCTCCTGTTCTCCTCCTTCTCTCCTCTCCTCCTCCTCCTTTCTCCTCCTCTTCTCTCCTCCTCTCCTGTTCTCCTCCTTCTCCTCTCTTCTTGTCCTCCTCTTCTCCTGTTCTCCTCTCATCCTCCTCCTCCCTGTTCCTTCCTTCCTGTTCCCTCCTCTCCTCTCTCCTGTTCCTCTCCCCTCCTCTCCCTGTTCTCCTCCCTCTCCTCTCCTTCTGTTCCCCTGTTCCTCCTCCTCTCCTCTTTCTCCTCTCCCTCTGCTCTCCTTCTCTCCTCCTCCTCTCTCCTGTCCTCTCCTCTTCTCCCTTTCTCCTCCTTCTCCTCCTCTTCTCTCTCTCATCTCCTCCTCTCTGTCTCCTCCTCTCTCCTCTCTCCTCCTCCTCTCTCCTGTCCTCTCCTGTTTCTCCTCCTCTCCCTCCTCTCTCCTGTCTCCTCCTCCTCTCCTGCCTCTCCCTCCTCCTCCTCTCCTGTTCTCCTGTCTCTCTCCTCCCTCTCCGTTCTCTCACTCCTCCTCTCTCCTCTCTCTCCTCCCTCCTCCTCTCCTTCCTCTCCTCTCCTTCTTCTCTCTCTTCCTCCTTCCTCCTGTTCTCCTCCTCCTCCTCTCCTCTTCTCCTCCTCCTCCTCCTGTTCTTTCTCCTCCTCCTCTCTGTTCTCCTCCTCCTTCTTCTCCTCCTCTCCTGTTCTCCTTCTTCTCCTCCTCTTCCTCCTCCTCTCCTGTTCTCTCCTCCCTCTCCTCTCCTCCTCTCCTCTCCTCTCTCTCCTCTCCTCCTCTCCTCTTCTCCTCCTCTTCTCCTCCTCCACCTCTCCTCTTCTCCTCCTCCCCTGTTCTCCTCTTCTCCTCCTCCCCTGTTCTCCTCCTCTTCTCCTGTTCTCCTCCTCCTGTTATCCTCCTCTTCTCCTCCTCCACCTCTCCTGTTCTCCTCCTTGTCCTCCTCCTCCTCTCCTCTCCTCCTCTCTCTCCTCCTCCTCTTCTCTCCTCCTGTTCTCCTCCTCCTCTGTCCTTCTCCTCCTCCCTCTCCTCCTCTCTCTTCTCTCCTCTCCTCCTCCTCCTTCTCCCCTCCTCCTCCTCCTGTTCTCCTCCTCCTCCCCTCCTGTTCTCTCCTCCTCTCCTTCTCCTGTCAGGTCCATCTCAGGTCACCTCTGGTCACGTTGGTGGAAGTGACGATGTACATTGGATTAACCAAATAAACCTGGACTCGCTTCATGGAAAATACGTCTGTTCACCCGAGAGTCAGAGCTGTCTGTTAAATCAATAAATCAATAAATCAATAAGTAATATTTTGTATTTATTTATTATGTTTTCGTCTCTTTTTTTGGCTGGTATGGTTTATTCTTTTTCTTTTCTTCTTTTTTTTTTTTTTTTACATTATTTTCTGTATTATTTATCATTATCATTCTGTTAATTGTTGAGTTGATACAAATGCAACAAAACTACAAAAACTACATCAACTACCACAACAGCTACAACTAAACTACAACAACAACAACAACAAAACTACAACAACTACTACAACTAAACTACCACTACTACAACAACAACAACTACTACAACTAAACTACAACAACTACCACAACAGCTACAACTAAACTACAACAACAAAACTACAACAACTACTACAACTAAACTACCACTACTACTACAACTACTACTACAACTAAACTACAACAACTACCACAACAGCTACAACTAAACTACATCTACTACAACTACAACACAGCTACAACTACAACAACTACTACTACTACAACTAAAACTACAACTACAACTGCTACAACAACTACTACAACAACCACAACTAAACTACAAAACTACAACACCAAAACTACAACAAATAATACAACTAAACTACAACAACTACCACAACAGCTACAACTAAACTACTACTACAACTACTACGACAAAACTACAACTACTACGACAAAACTACAACTACTACGACAAAACTACAACTACTACAACAAAACTACAACTACTACGACAAAACTACAACTACTACGACAAAACTACAACAACAAAACTACAACTAAACTATAACAAAAGCTACAACTAAACGACAACTACAACTAAACTACTACAACTAAACAACAACAGCTACAACTAAACCACAACTACTACAACTAAACTACTACAACTACAACTACTACACTACAAACACATGTATCTTCTGGTGTATGTATTTAGTTGCAGTAGTTCCAGAGCAGACAGGCAGGTGGCGCTGTGGAGCGACTGCCCTCTCACCACAGGGTGACCAGGTCCGGAAACAGAAGAGATCAGAAAGGACACAGACTCTGACCCAACAGGCTTTTCTACTTCTGAAACCTGCTCTGAACCGTCCACAGTGAAGATTAAACGTAACGATCAGAATTAATTAATCAGAAGTTGTGTAAATACGTTTTATAAAAGTACAAGGACCTGGAAAAATAAACAAGTCTGAACCACAAAAGCCGGACACGCCACCTTAAAAACAAACACGGTTCAATAGCTCAGCAAAAAAAACATTTCACAAAACACAAACTGCTGCGCAATTTTTTATTCTACTACTATATTCTTATTTTTTATTCTACTATATTCTTTTTTATTTTATTCTACTACATTATTATTTTTTATTCTACTATATTATTTTTTATTTTACTACTATATTATTATTTTTTATTCTACTATATTTTTTTTTTTTATTCTACTATTATTTTTTTATTCTACTATATAATTTTTTTTATTCTACTACATTATTTATTTTTTATTCTACTACATTATTATTTTATTCTACTATATTATTTTTTTTATTCTACTATATATTTTTTATTCTACTATTAATTTTTTTTTATTCTACTACATTATTTTTTATTTTATTCTACTATTATTATTTTTTATTTACTACTACTATTATTTTTTATTCTACTACTATTATTACTTTTTATTCTACTACTATTATTATTTTTTATTCTACTATTTTTTTATACTACTATATTTTTTTTTTTTATTCTTACTATATTTATTATTTTATTCTACAATTTTTTTAATTCTACTACATTATTTTTATTTTAGTCTACTATATTATTTTTTATGCTACATTATTATTTTTTATTCTACTACATTATTATTTTTTATTTTACTATTGTTTTTTTATTTTCTACTATATTATCTATATTATTTTTTTATTCTACTACTATTATTATTTTTAATTCTACTACTATTATTTTTTTATTCTACTATTTTTTATTCTACTATATATATATATATTTTTTATTTTTATTACTGTTATTATTTTTTTTATTCTACTACTATTATTTTTTATTCTACTATATTATTATTTTTTAATTCTACTACTAGAGAGAGACAGAGAAAGACAGAAAAAAGAAAAAAAGATGAAATAAGAGAAAGAGACAGACACAGAGAGGAAAGACAGAACACTGAACTCCTGCATTTTACTGTGTATATAATCAAAGTACTGCACTCTGAATAATTGGAATACTTCTTTTTAGATTTTATTATATTTTTACGAAAAGAACTACAGAGATTTGTTTATACCAAACCCGGTGGTGCTTCAGGTGTTTGTGTTTCTTTATCAGTGCCCGTTTGCTCAGGGCAAGGATCAGATTTAATTTGATTGTTTTATTGTTTTAGTGGAGTCACTGAGAAAAAACCCTCTTTAAATAAAACGTTCAGTGTTATTTTAATAGTTTATTTCATTGTAGAGATTCCAAAAATAATATTAACATTTCAACAAAACCGATCGTGATTTTTTTAGGATTAAATAGAAATGATGTTTACGGTCAACGGTGGAAATTAAATACAAAGGTAAAAGTAAAAGTGTTGTGCATTCAGCTTCTTTTTTTTTTTTTTTACCTTGTGGTGATGACTAGCAAGCACTTAAACGCACTTCCTGATTACTGGATGATAAGCCAGAACATTTGAACTTTTGAACTTTTGACTTCCTGTGTGGGCACATTTTTACTTGTACTTGTCCATTTGAGCTGCTAAATGTTGTTGTTTTGATGTACTTACTTTTTAATATTGCGTATTTATTATTGGTTTTATTTCTCTCTGGATCACTGGGCCTCGGGGAGCACATCTCGTTCTGTCATGTGTTTATCTCGCATTATAAAAAATGCTGGTGCTACGAGAATAAAGTCGTAACATTTCGACATTAAAGTCGTAATATTATGAGAATAAAGTTGAAGCCAGAAAAGTCGTAATTTTACGAGAATAAAGTCGAAGTTAAAATAAAGTCGTAATATTATGAGAATAAAGTTATAATATTACGAGAATGAAGTCGTAATAAAATCAAAGTCAAAGTGAAAAAAGCGGCAGAAGAAGAACCTTGTTTTTCAATATAAAACCAAAAATAAGAAAACGAACAACAGTTTTCTTCATTATTTGCGCCTCCGGACTGAACCAGGACTAAACCAGGACTAAACCAGGACTAAACGAGGTCCGGGACCAGACAAGGACTGAGACCAGGATTGAGACCGGGACCAGAGGAGGACTGAAAATGGTTTAGTCCTGGTTTAGTCCCGATTCAGTCCTGGTTCAGTCCCGGTTCAGTCCTGGTTCAGTCCTGGTTCAGTCCTGGTTCAGTCCCGGTTCAGTCTGTATGCGGCGCATTAGTCCCGCATCGCATTTAAAAGTCACGAAAACGCCATTTCCCATTTCCGTGACTTAAACCAGGACTAAACCGTTTTCAGTCCTGGCCCCGGCCTCAGTCCTGGTCTGGTCCCGGTCTCAATCCTGGTCTTTCTGGTTTGGTTCCGGACCTGATTTAGTCCTGATTCAGTCCTTGTTCGGTCGAATGAACGAATGATACACGGATTCTTCTCAATTTTTACAAAATTCTCCACTCGTTCAGACTTTCCGAGCGGCCGATATTCTCATAATATTATGACTTTATTTTGACTACGACTTTATTCTCATAAAATTACTACTTTATTCGTTTTGACTTTACGTAAAATTACGACTTTTTCTGGCTTCGACTTTATTCTCATAATATTATGACTTCAATTCGAAATTACGACTTTATTCTCGTAGCGCCAGCATATATATTTTTATCTGACCCTTATACTCGGTCGTAGGAGACAAATAATGAAGAAAATAGTTGTTTTTTCGTTTTGTTATTTTTGGTTTTATTTTGAAAAAAACGAATGATACACGGATTCTTCATCTTCCCGCTTTCTGATTGGTCCACAGGCTCTCTACAAGTGCAAATCAGTTTTGCCACATGCAAGTCGCAAAATGTGTCACAAAAGTCCAGGCGCGCAGATTTGAACCTGCCGGGACACATTTGAGAAGTTGCAGTGGCTGAATTGTGCTTGTATCTGTCATAACGGACGCAGATGTCACTCTGTTCATGCAAATATCAATCGACACATTTATTCACATTTTTCTCCCGTGTGTGTAAATATTTTCCACAAGTGAATTTCATTTTTTTTTCAGTCACTCAAGTGCTTTTTTTTTGTTCTCACATTCTCACAAATTTTACAAGTTTTACACTCTCTCATTCTGCAACATGTTTACCTTCATACCGCCAAACCCTAGATCACATACAAGTCGGGTTTACTTGGAAATGTGAACGACCTGGCACAAAAATTGGATTGTTTGAACGTAGATTTAGATGCAAACAGAGCTGCTTAAACAAATTCACTGCACTGGAGCGTCAGAGTTTGAGTTAAAAAAAGCTTCACTTCTCTACATTAAAGAGGAAGTAGCTGCACTTTCGGCTCCTCTACTTTTGTAACAGAATTAAAAAGTCTGTGTAGTTTTGTTACAGTTTGAAACTTGCCGAAATGAAAAAGGTTCATTTGTTTCACTTTCAGGAAACTAAATTCTGTATCAAAATCAAAACATTTGACACTTCAGTAGATTCACAATCTGCCCAAAACACTTGACACTTTTGACTCTAAAGCTGCACTGGTTTAATAAACGCATCAAGAATCTCGGACTTTCAGTCATCGCGCAATTCATACTGGGAAGGATTTTCCAAAAAAGTGAGCATCAAACCTCCATGTTTGTTTTCCCAGTGGGATGTGTGGATCTTTTCAAGTCTTTTGAACCATATCACTTTTGTTTCTGGTTCTGATATTGTCATATTTTAGTTTTGGGATTCGGGCATCGTAATCGTGTGGTTGTTGGATCCTAACAGCGGAAAACGGCTCGAGAAATTTGTTTGTGAACTTCATTAATGCAAAAGTGAATCAGATAAACCTCTGTTCAAACTGTTTCTCTTCCCAACGGAATTGAAAAATAGTGAAAGGTGAAGGTGATGGGCAGGATTGATCCACAGGAAGAACCAAAAAATAAACATTTGACTGCTTAAGAAATCACCTTGAGTTTGCAGAGAACATTTTGTATGTGGAGCGACAAGAAAGCAAAATCCTGTTTGTTAAGCGAGAGGAGCAGAAGACAAACAGACTGAGCTGCACTTTCTTGTTCTTGTGGTTTTACAGAAACATCACGTCTTGGTCTCTTTGCAGTGGAAGGTGTTTCTTGGTGAACAGTTGGAGCCTTTCACTTTGGTGTTGACTTTTTAAATTCGTAACTGAGGTTGAGCGAGGGATCGGGATTTTGCTTTGTTGTCGCTCCACATACAAAATGTTCTCTACAAACTCGACGATGGGCAGGATTGATCCACAGGAAGGAGCAAAAACGAAACCTTTGACTGCCTAAATCACAGGTGTCAAACATAAGGCCCGGGGGCCAGATCCGGCCCTCCAAGACCTTTAATCTGGCCCTCAGATGACTTTCTATTTTAGTAGAAAGTCAGCTGAGGGCCAGATTAAAGGTGTTGTAATTATATTTTCTATTAAAATCTTGTTAATTTTCTGTGGTGTTTATCACAGCAGCGTCTCCAGCGTCTCTGTACGTGGCCCCTCCCACCAGAGCAGCACAAATGAAGACTTGTCTCTTTCCAAACGCTCTTAAAGGACGATCGTTTTGACTGTTGACCGTGACACCCTCATCAGAAAAATGTCCAACATGAGAAAAGTGGAGCCGAGTGCAGGATTTGACTTATTTCTGTTTACATACAAGTTCATGTTAAAACATTGTGTTGAAATTGTATTTTTCTTAAAGTTTCAGGTTGTTCATAATATTATAATATTTTGTAAAAGAAAGAGTTCATCAAATAAAACAGATTTCTGTAATAGATTTGTGTTTCTCTGCACAAATATTAGAACTTATTGTTATTTTTGGGGTTTATATGACATGAATTTTCTGATCCGGCCCCTTTGGGATCAAAGTAGGTTGGATATGGCCCCCGGACCAAAATGAGTTTGACACTCCTGGCCTAAATCATCCCTTCACCTTTCCCTTCCTAACAGAATTGAAAAATAGTGAAACAGTTTGAACGGAGGTTTGCAGTCACAGATTATCGACCGATAATATCAGCCAACCGATATCAGTTGGGCCCTAGTACAGTTGTAGGGAGTATTATCTGTTACATAACTGATTCACCCTCGCTGTGTGAAGGAGAGGTTTCACACGTCTTTCCTTCCTGCTGCCGTCAGACTGTACAACAAACACTGTTAACACTGAACATGTGCCATTCAATTATATCCATGTGCAATTATTTTTAAGTCTGTTTCTTTATTATTTTTAAGCTATTATTTATTATCTGTTTTAATGCATGTTACCTTTTCCTGCAGTTCTGAAATTGCGCGTTGCAACCCTTGAATTTCCCCACTGTGGCACTAATAAAAGCATATCTTATCTTATCTTATAAGGGTGAGTTGTACAGCCGAAACATGTCAACAAGGTAAACACACTTTACTGTACCGTCTTTAAAAAGAACCCAAGAAGTTAAAGTATGTAAGAAGACAAAATGAACATCTTTGACTTAGGCCTGTTCTGCCCAAAGCCCAACAGCGTCTCCCACCGGCAGCATGTTCCTACTACATCTCCCACCCCCAGTGTTACAAAGCACCACGTTTATAAAGCCTGAGATGACCAGAAGACATATTTCAAAGTGAGAAGGTGACGACTCCTGCTGAGGTGTGGCCACATGTGCTTGATCTGACTTGCCTCCACATTCACCTGCGTTTGTCACTTCCTGACAGGATTAACAAGCAAAAGAGAACAGAAGCATTTACATTGACGTGTCTTTCTTTTTTTTTTTTTTTCTTATTTATAATTTGTCAAGTTTGAGGGATTGGATACCCAGCACATCCACAACAAGACAGACTTAACTAAATATAAAACTAACACGCATACAAAAAAATTATAATAATTAAAAAATATATATATATACATATAATAATAATACAAATAAATAATAATAATAATAAATAAATAAATAAATAAATAATATAATAATAATAAATAAAAATAAATTAATTAAATTAATAAATGTTGTTGTTTTTTTTTTTATAAAAAATAGGGGTCTTTCTAACAAGCCAAATGGATTTTAGTTACAAGACCAAATGTGTTTCTAAAAGATAAACTAATCACTATTTTAAATGTAATCAAGCATAATCAATATTTTCCTGTGGGGGTCTGATCTCAGGTAGAAATCACATTCATTTACAGAAAGACAGAATGAGAGAAGTCTTTCCATAATCTAAATTTCTATCACAGCCTAAATCTTGCTGATAGGGGCCGATATTTCACGTGGGCATGAGTAATTTGTCTGTGTGTGTGTTCGTACTGTCCCTGAACACACCACAGAGTTGTTTACAACCTCAGACACAGATCCAAACACTGAGATTATTTTCTTTTTATGGACAATCAGTTTGAGTCTGGATTAAAAGGACATTTATTAGTGCAGACTTGTGATGTGAGAGGAGCTTGTGTGAGGCTGAGAGCTGGAAATGTGGCGATTTTGAAGATAATTTTGGTTATTTCACATTGGTTAGCGATTAGCTGCTGTAGCTACTACAACAACTACAACAACTACTACTACAACTGTACAGTGACTATATTGGCCGTATATTTGTTACTGGACCTGCATTGATATGTAAATAAGCTGTGAATAGAGGTGTGAACGATCGACATTTACACATATAATTAATTACTGCGGTGCACATTTACAGACAAAGGCTGATAGCGGTAGTTTACTTACTTTACTAGCTGCTAGAACATGATGCAAAAATGTCATTAGGCCGACCTACTGTCTGTAAATATGACGTAAAGACGCAGAATAACAATAAATGTTGCCTAAATAAACCAGATTTAAAATCCACTAGAGCCAAACCTAAATTTTTTAAACAATTCAAGATTTACAGTGAATTTTTATGTCACTAAATATATCGACGATTATATCTTTGCTATCGGCAGCTCCAACTCCCATTTTATCTGTATCATATCTGTCGGGCCCTAATCTGTACAACAACTCACACTTATGTAACACAAAACTCTGTGTCCTGTCAATCATCATATCGTTGGACAAAGCAGAGTCACCCGTGTGTGTGTGTGTGTGTGTGTGTGTGTGTGTGTGTGTGTGTGTGTGTGTGTGCGTCGTACCGGTGTATTCTCCGAGGATGAGGCGCGACATGATGACGGTGAAGATGGGGGCGGAGCTTTTCACGGTCTCGGCGAATGAGACGGCGACGTTCTTCAGACTGACGAGTCCCAGGACCACGGTCACGAACCTGCAAGTACACAACACAACACACACTGACTACAAAATACACACAACACACACTGACTACAAAATACACAACACAACACACACTGACTACAAAATACACACAACACACACTGACAAAATACACACAACACACACTACAACACACACACAACACACACTGACTACAAAATACACACAACACACACTGACTACAAAATACACAACACAACACACACTGACTACAAAATACACAACACAACACACACTGACTACAAAATACACAACACAACACACACTGACTACAAAATACACAACACAACACACACTGACTACAAAATACACAAACACAACACACACTGACTACAAAATACACAACACAACACACACTGACTACAAAATACACAAACACAACACACTGACTACAAAATACACAACACACAACACACACTGACTACAAAATACACAACACACACTGACTACAAAATACACAACACACACTGACTACAAAATACACACAACACACACTGACTACAAAATACACACCACAACACACACTGACTACAAATACAACACAACACACACTGACTACAAAATACACACAACACACACTAACTACAAAATACACACAACACACACTGACTACAAAATACACAACACAACACACACTAACTACAAAATACACAACACAACACACACTGACTACAAAATACACAACACAAACACACACTGACTACAAAATACACAACACACACTGACTACAAAATACACAACACAACACACACTGACTACAACATAACACAACACAACACACACTAGCTACAACATACACAACACACACTGACTACAAAATACACAACACACACTGACTACAAAATACACAACACAACACACACTGACTACAAAATACACAACACACACTGACTACAAAATACACAACACACACTGACTACAAAATACACAACACACACTGACTACAAATACACAACACACACTGACTACAAAATACACAATACACACACACACACACACTAACTACAAAATACACAACACACACACACACAAAATACACAACACACACTAACACAAAAACACACAACACACACTACACACAACACACACACACTACACAACACACACACAACACACACACACTAACTACAACGTACACACAACACACACTAACTACAACATACACACAACACACACACACTAACTACAACATACACACAACACACACTAACTACAACGTACATAAAACACACAACACAAAACACACTAACTCCAAAGTACACAAAACACACAAAACACACCAAGTCCGAAGTACACAAAACACACCACACTAACTCCAAAGTACACACAACACAAAACACACATAACACACACTAACGGCAAAGTACCCACAACACACATTCTAGTTTGTTTCATTCACACGTTTGAGTAACACTTCATGTTTAGTCTGTCTACATCCACACAGATTAAGATGCTCCGTTCCACCTCGTGATGTCATGAAGTGGTAGTTTTCAGGTGAACAGTTCCTTTCACTTTTACCTCGGTGGAGTTTGGTGATTCCAGAACTGAAATGATTCAAATGATTCAAGTGGAGGTGTGTGGAGTTTAAAAACAGAGTGGAGCACCGTGTGACATCACAAGGTGGAACAGAGCGCGTGAGACAGGAGGAGGGTCTGACCTCATGAGGCCGACGAAGAGCATGATCATGATGAAGTTGGAGGGATACTCCGAGCGAGACTTGTGCTGGTACAGACAGCACGGCACGCACATCTTCAGAGAACCAATCACAGTCGTGGACAACATCTGCACCGCGCCTGGACACACAGAGACACATGTGAGGACAAAAGACACAGACACACGTGAGGACACAACACAGAGACACACGTGAGGACACAACACAGAGACACACGTGAGGACACAACACAGAGACACACGTGAGGATGCGATACAGAGACACACGTGAGGACGCAACACAGAGACACATGTGAGGACACAACACTGAGACACATGTGAGGACACAAGACACAGACACACGTGAGGACACAACACAGAGACACACGTGAGGACACAACACAGAGACACACGTGAGGACACAACACAGAGACACACGTGAGGACACAACGCAGAGACACACGCGAGGACGCAACGCAGAGACACACGCGAGGACGCAACGCAGAGACACACGCGAGGACGCAACGCAGAGACACACGTGAGGACGCAACACAGAGACACACGTGAGGACGCAACACAGAGACAGAGACATGAGGACACAACACAGAGACACATGTGAGGACACAACACAGAGACATGAGAACACAACACACAGACACACGTGAGGACACAACACAGAGACACATGTGAGGACACAACACAGACACATGTGAGACACAAACACAGACACACGTGAGGACACAACACAGAGACACACGTGAGGACACACACACACAGAGACACATGAGGACGCAACGCAGAGACACACAGACGCAACGCAGAGACACGTGAGCAACACAGAGACACACGTGAGGACGCAACACAGAGACAGAGACATGAGGACACAACACAGAGACACATGTGAGGACACAACACAGAGACATGAGAACACAACACACAGACACACGTGAGGACACAACACAGAGACACACGTGAGGACACAACACAGAGACACATGTGAGGACAACACACAGACACATGTGAGGACACAACACAGAGACACATGTGAGGACAGAGATGTCAGGACAGAGACATGTGGAGGACACCGAGGGTTTAGGGCACAGGGTGGGGCCATGGACACAGAGGACGAGGAGACACAGAGGACGAGGACAGTGGACTGACCCAGCATGCTGGGCTCCCCTCCAGCAGGGACAGGATGTACTTGTTGAGGAAGAGTGTGCAGAAGCTGAAGAAATACCACAGGCCCATGTAGGCCATGGAGCGGCTGTTCCACACACCCGACTCGGCCTCGATCACCGTGGTCTCCGTCACCGTGATCTTCAGCACCTGCTCCCCCGACAGGCTCTCGCTGCGCGCCAACACCACGCGGTCCGGGGCCCGTCCCAGACGGGACATCAGTCGCCACAGCGGGTGTTTGGACATGGACCGGCCCCCCGTCATCGCCACACGGGCCCCGGGGCCACAGGGAGGAGCAGGCGTCACACACGGGTTTGACCAGAGGAACCTTCAGGCCATCACAGCCCTCAGCACGAGGAGAGCACCCGGGGCACCTGCCAGCACCTGCCAGCACCTGCTGACACCTGCCAAGAGAAAAACAGCTGTGTGTGTGTGGCCCTGCCTCAGTCTGTTACAGTGACGACAACAGAGTTTGCAAACACACCGGATACACGCGCACACGCACGCACATGCACGCACACATACACACGTACAGGGAGTCTACACGCGCGCACACGCGCGCACCGGGAGTCTGCAGGCTGCACACGAGCTGCAGAAGTGAGGCGCGTACCCGTGTCCAGGCCCGGTGTGTCCCGCGGAGCAGAGTCGGGCCGCGGCGGGAGGTCCACCTGGACTCAGGTGCGCGGTCCGGTCAGTCTGGCAGATCCGGTCTCAGGTCTCAGGTCTCAGGTCGGATCAGGACTCGGGAGGAAGTGGGACAAAGGACGTGTAGCGGCTGTGATCTGCGCGGAGCGGGAGCGGGAGCAGAACGCACCGGGCTCAGCGACACGACCTGCGGCTCACGGCTCGCGGCTCACGGTCCACGCGCTCCGGGCGGCTCCGGTTCTGGCGCGTAACGGTGAGACGTGGCTGCGTCCATCAGTGAAAAGTCAAGTCACAAACACTGAGCGGAAACACGCCTCTGCGAACCGGAAGTCTCCATCTCAATCCAAAACAAAGGCTCAGGTCACGTGACGGGGCGGAAGAGAAGTCACGTGACTCACTGAGGCTCTTCATCTTCTGTACTATAACAACTACTACTACTGCTACTACTACTACTACTACTACTACTACTACTACTACTACTACTACTACTACTACTACTACTACTACTACTACTACTACTACTACTACAACTACTACTGCTACTACTACTATTACAACTACAACTACTACTACTACTACTACTACTACTACTACTACTACTACTACTACTACTACTAACAACTACTGACTACTACTACTACTACTACTACTAACTACTACTACTACTACTATTACTACTACTACTACTACTACTACTACT
This sequence comes from Boleophthalmus pectinirostris, assembly GCF_026225935.1. Lineage (NCBI taxonomy): Eukaryota > Metazoa > Chordata > Actinopteri > Gobiiformes > Gobiidae > Boleophthalmus > Boleophthalmus pectinirostris. The sequence goes on along the minus strand of NW_026571515.1, from coordinate 3,767,408 downwards.
ACTGACTACTACTACTGCTACTACTACTACTACTACTACTACTGCTACTACTACTACTACTACTACTGCTACAACTACTGCTACTACTGCTACTACTACTGATAATACTACTGCCTCCATTACCACTGCTACTTATACTATTACTACTGCTGCTACTAATACTACCACTACTACTACTTCCATTTAAAAAGTCATATTAAATCTTCTTGTACTCGTTTTAAATCCCACTTAAATACTTTCTTTTTTTTTGGCTTTTCCTCAGTTCGAGTTTTGTTCCACTGTGTTTTTAAAGAGCTTGAGAAATAAAACTGAGCTGAGTTGGAAAATCTAAAATAAAACTATAAAATGAAATAAAAAGTGTAATCGTGTGAAAAAATACCAAATGAGTTTATTTGAGCAGTGACATGTTGTAAACAGGTTCAGAAACATTCGACAAATACAAAGAAAATCCACATTTATCTCAGAGGAATGTTTTTTCCAGTATCTTGGTCCTTTTCTTCTAAAAAATACAAAACACATTTCTCCATTTTTAAACATCAACATCACAGAATTATTATTTTAAAGCAACATTCAGAAAAAAAAAGCAGAATTAAATCATGTTAAAGTTAAAGGTGCATCGCGTAACTTTTCTTTTCTTCTGCTCGTTTCCATGGAGACGTCATTTCTCTGCTTAGAATGTTCCGCAGTGTGACATTAAACATCTCCAACTTTACATTTATTCAAAAATTTGCTCAAAAAGACCCACGCCGCTCCACAGATCTGACCTGTAACTCGGTCTGCTTTGGTTTCCGTGGCGACTGAACAATTTAAAACCACACTCTGAAACATTCCCGACAAAGCGATGCCATCTCCATGGAGATAAATCGCTTGAAAAGTTACACAATGTGTAACTTTAAACTTAAACTTTAAATGTACAGAATTTGGTTTTTACGTTTAGAAAGAATCAACGACTTCCCCGTTTCGCAAAAATAAATCGGAATTTCCAGAAAAATATTCCGTAGTGTTGCTTTAGTGACGAAGAGACAGCGAAGTTTGTTGCGCAATAATTTAATGGTTTTAATTTAGTAAAAGGTATAAAATCTAACAAAGCGTACGGAGCTTAAAGGAGACACGGTGGTCAGGGTTAGTGTGTGTGCGCCCTCTGCTGGTGACAGTGGGAAGTGACCCATAAAAAAAAAAAAAGATTAAAATACACATAAAAAAAAAATAAAATAATGCTAATTCTGTGGAAGACAGGCAGTAAAAGTGCATATGACTATTTTTAATTTAAGTTATTTTTCATTTTAGTCTGATATTACAGAAAACTGACCCATGTGAGCTTTAAATGACGTTATAATGTTATTATCTCTTCAAAAACAAACCTGGACAGTGTTGGGAAGTTTACTTTTAAAATGTAATCCCCTACAGATTACAGATTACATGCACCAAAATGTAGTTTGTAACGTAATCCATTAAATTACTAAAAGTGAGTAATGTAATCTGAAACTTTGGATTACTTGATTTGCTGTAGAGAAACAAAGACGAGGAAATCTTCACATGAGATGTTTTGTCTGATAAAAGAAAATAAAAAGCCCAGACTTTATTTAAACAAATTAAAAATATTATTGATAGAAGAAGAAACACGTCCACACAGCAGGATTTAGTCCTGTTAAATTCTGTTTAAGACATAGTTTAGACCTGGTTTAGACCTGGTTTAGAAGTTTAGACTAGTTTAGACCTGGTTTAGATCTAGTTTAGACCTGGTTTAGACTTTAGACTGGTTTAGATCTAGTTTAGACTAGTTTAGACCTGGTTTAGACCTGGTTTGGATCTAGTTTAGACCTGGTTTAGACCTGTTTAGACCTGGTTTAGACCTGGGTTTAGACCTGGTTTACCGTTTAGACTAGTTTAGACCTGGTTTTTAGACCTGGTTTGGTTTAGTCCTGGTTTAGACCTGGTTTTTAGACCTAGTTTAGTCCTGGTTTAGAAAACCTGGTTTAGACCTAGTTAAGTGTTTAGTTTAGACCTAGTTTAGTCCTGGTTTACCTGGTTTAGACCTGGTTTAAACTGGTTTAGGTTTAGACCTGTTTTAGACTAGTTTTAGAACTGGTTTAGATCTAGTTTAGACCTGGTTTAACCTGGTTTAGACCTGGTTTATTGACTGTTTAGTGGTTTAGACCTGGTTTAGACCTGGTTTAGTTAGACCTAGACTAGTTTAGACCTGGTTTAGACCTGGACTAGTCTGGTTTAGCTGGTTTAGACCTAGACAGGTTTAGATCTGTTTAGACCCTGTTAGAGTTTACCTGGTTTAGACCTGGTTTTAGACCTGGTTTAGACCTGGTTTAGACTGTTTAGACCTGGTTTAGACCTGGTTAGTCTGGTTTACCTGGTTTAGACCTGGTTTTAGACCTGGTTTAGTCCTGGTTTAGTCCTGGTTTACCTGGTTTTAGACCTAGTTTAGGTTTAGTTAGACCTAGTTTACCTGGTTTAGATCTGTTTAGACCTGGTTTAGACCTGGTTTAGACCTGGTTTAGACCTGGTTTAGACCTGGTTTAGACCTGTTAGTTTACCTGGTTTAGACCTGGTTTGATCTGTTTAGACCTGGTTTAGACCTGGTTTAGTCCTGGTTTAGTCCTGGTTTAGACCTGGTTTAGACCTAGTTTAGACCTGGTTTAGACCTAGTTTAGTCCTGGTTTAGATCTGGTTTAGACCTGGTTTAGACCTAGTTTAGTCCTGGTTTAGATCTGGTTTAGACCTAGTTTAGTCCTGGTTTAGACCTGAGTTTAGACCTAGTTTAGTCCTGGTTTAGACCTGGTTTAGACCTAGTTTAGTCCTGGTTTAGACCTGGTTTAGACCTAGTTTAGTCCTGGTTTAGACCTGGTTTAGACCTGGTTTAGTGTCCGACAATGAGTGAAATTACCAGAAAAAAAAAAAAAAATTAAAAAAGGGATTTAGCCCAAAATGTGAAAACAGGAAAATCCCTCTGTGTAATCCATTTATTTCAACAAAGTAACTGTAATCCAATTCCCACTGACTGAAACAGTAACTGTAACTGAATACAGTTACTCATCATTTGTACTCTGATTACTTAACTCTGGTACATGTAATCTGTTACTCCCCAACACTGAACCTGGACTTGGTTTTTTTTCATTCACGTTTTATTAACTCTATATTATTCGTCCGTCTGCATCTCCAGACGTCAAACTGCTCTGCTGCACCTTGTGATGTCACGCGGGGGTAGTTTTTCCAAGTTAAAACCTTTCATTTTTCACTTTTAGTTCACTAGAAATCGACAATTCCAGACCTGAAATGAACCAAATAATTCCAGTGAAGGTGTGTGGAGTTTAAAAACACAGCTCCAACCAAGAAATAAATTTATAAACCAACAAACTTGCAAAAACTGAACCAAAAACCTAAATATTATAACGTTAAAAGCTCTGTGCGTGTTTCTTTAGTCCGGAGCCAGTACAGATTTATTGTCTAAACAGCTCACGGGGTTAAAATAAGTCTGCTGTGTGCCTTCTGGAAGTGCACTGTTAGCATACTAGTGGTTTTGAGCCTTACTGTTAAAGCACAACCGTATTTTTTGGACTATAAGTGGCACTTTTTTTCATGGTTTTGAGTGTTTTCTGCGACTTATACTCCCGTTTTGAGTTATATATTTAAATGTTCACACTGGTGTCCACAAGAGGGCGCTGTGGGCTCGTGTGTGAGTTTCTGCTGCTCCTGTTCCTCCTGTGCCACTGTCACTTGTCATATCCTGCAGATTACAAACTGCAAGTCGTGAAATCTGCAGCTGAGAACGGAAATCGAGCAGCAGAAAGAAAGTTTGGAGTGAGAGAGAAACTTGTGACACTGGAAGGATGCACCATGAAACTTTCCTGGAGTCACTGGATGGACAAAGCCTGGACGTCAGTGACACCGAAACCATCCTGTCGGGTTCAGAAAGACCCGAATAATTCTAACTGGAACTGATGCTGAGTAGGGATGTGCAAAAATATCAAAGTATCGGTATATTGTATCATTGAATGTGATGATAAAGTATCGGTATCGTGGGCTGCTGTATCGATATATCACCAAGAGTATTTTTTTGGTTTGTTACAGCGCGACAATTTTGTTTCTTGTTCAGTGGAAGAAAACTTGCTTAAAGGTTGTATAGAGGATTTTTTTAAGGGAAGAGAAATACAGCGACAGTCCTTGTGCGCGTTCAGAATTACTGTTGAAGTTTCCTGTCTAGAAGTAATTCAGCGACCGACGCGTCAGTTTTTAGACCCTTCGTCTGCTTCGGTCGCGCCATCGCTGGATGGACGAGATCTCCAAGAATCACCTCAGTTTGGCTTTGCTACTTTTCCACTTCTCTTCTTCTTTCAGCGAACTTTTTCTTCTTTTGCGGCGAACCGGTCGTGGATTCTCGTCCGCCGTCGCGACAAACTTTGTGCGAAATGCGAGGAAGCGACAGTTCGAAAAAGCCTCTAAGAACCGCTGCGTAAACCACGTAATCCCCGCACTCCGACGAGTCAGTTATACTAGGGAGTTTGATTGACAACCTAACAGCCAATAGAAAATGAGGGAGCCTCGTTTTCTATTGGCTGATGTTTATCTGGCCTCAACACGTCCACAGTTGATAGATTTTCGTTCTTTTTTTTTTTTTTTTGGTCATCATAATTACAAAGCTGCTGCGTCTCTGTAATGGTATTTTAATCTTTCACTGACAGTTTGAAACAAAAACAAAAATCCTCCATACAACCTTTAAGCGACACATTTGACATTTTCACTGTTTTGATGAGTAAAATGTCCATCCATCCATGTTCTTCCGCTTATCTGGGGTCGGGTCGCGGGGGCATCAGTCTAAGCAGGGACTCCCAGACTTCCCTCACCCCAGACACTTCCTCCAGCTCCTCCGGGGGGGACCCTGAGGTGTTCCCAGGCCAGTCCACAGACATAGTCCCTCGAGCGTGTCCTGGGTCTTCCCACCTCAACTGGCTCCTCTCGACGTGGAGGAGCAGCGGCTCTACTCCGAGCTCCTCCCGTGTGACTGAGCTCCTCACTCTATCTCTAAAGGTGAGTAAAATGTTTGTGTTTCATATGAACTTTGCACAAGAAGAAGTGGTTTAACAAAGACTTTTAGTGTCACAGCCATGATTTAGACTTTATTTTTTTATTAAACCGTATTGAGTCGATTTGAAATATATCGTATCAAACTGAAAGTGCGCTGTATCAAGGTATGCATCGTATCAGCAACTTCTTAATGATACTCAGCCCTAATGCTGAAGAGGAAGTGGCGCTCCGTTTACCTCCCGAGGTCGCAGAGTTTCTCAGATTTAGTTGGATTGGTTTGGATTTAGTGATTTGGAGTGAGATGGAGAGTTTGGTTAAACTTGTTCTGTTGTTTATGTTATAAGTTTATTTGAAGAACTGTTCATATGTGACGTGAACAGTCTGTTGTTCTCTCTTCTGTTGTTTTTACTACAGCTTGACTTTAAACAGAAAATGTCGGTTCTGGTCTCTGATTTTATAAAAGAAATTTTCCCCCAAAAAGTGCAACTTATATGTTTTTTTTTTCTTCTTCATTACACATTTTTTGGTTGGTGCGACTTATTCTCCGGAGCGACTTATAGTCCGAAAAATACGGTATGTTTTTAGTAAAATTTTCAGTCTCTAGTTTAGTCATTTGCACTTTAAGCCTTGAAATAACAAAAAAATTATAGACACGAAGCATTTAAAGAAGATCGACGCATATTTACTTCAAGTCGACTCCAAATCTAAGCGTAACTACAACTCATGATCAAACCTGCTGTAAACACGGAGTCACCCCGACCTGTCTCCTTTAAGCCCCGGCCCGGCGGAGGAGGACGAGGACGAGGAGAACGAGGAGGAGGAGCCTGGATGTGGGCGGCTCTGGTGGGACTGTGATTCCAGCTCACAGGGCAGTGGGGCGGCGGGTGAAACCTGCTGAAGATAAGGCACTTTCACAACAGTTTAGCAGCAGCAGAAGAAGAACGGACTCTGCCTTTGGTCGCTGAGATCGTCTGTCAACACAGAGCAAAGTGCAAGACAAACCCTGATACGAGGAGGAGGAGGAGGAAAATCCAGAGCGCTAAATATACAGACAATCGGAAAAGTTTAAAGGGGCGATATTACGCAAAAGTGAGATTTAAGTCGAGTTAGAACGTCGTTTCCTCGTCAAAAACAGACCTGGACTTGTGTTTTGTTTGATTCACATGTTTAAGTAACTGTTTTTTATTAGTCTGTCTACATTTCCAAAGCTCAAAATGCTCTGTTTGACCTTGTGATGTCATGAAGTGGTAGTTTTAAGGTTAACAACTAAAGACTTTTTTTTCCCACAACAGCCGAAAAAGTCCCACTGTAGATTTGCAGAACGTCCGGTTAAAGGTTTTCTGTGGCAAAATGCGTGTGTAAATGTCTGGCGTATTTTCCACCAAATCTTAAACCAACAAGGTCCAGAAAAGATAAACAATCTTCATGAAGAATTTATTTTATTTATTTATCCACAACTATCAAGGGAAGAAAGACGAAAGCTTAAAGGAGAAAGAACGACGACGACGCTGAGCAAAACGAACGTTATGATCATGAATAAAACAGAAGGAACTTGTTCACTCGGACTGATTCTAGAATGAAAATTTAAAATCGATTTCATGATGTCGATATTAACACAGATAAATAGATTTGTACAGTTCAAATGCGAGACATCTCTAGGACCATGACATTAGTTTTGTTCAGTGTGTCACTAAAGCGTCGTCGTCGTTTCCTTTAAGTTTTGGTCTTTCTTCTCTTGATAGTTGTGGATAAATTCTTCACGTTAGAATGTTTTATCCTTTGTGGAGTTTGTTGGTTGTAGATTTGGTGATGGGGCAGATTTATGAAGCTGCTGGAGAATACGACACACATTTACACACACATTTACACACAGAAAACCATTAACCGGAAGTTCCAAAAGTAAACCAACAGCGGGACACTTCCGAAAAAAAAAGTCTATACTCTAGAAAAAAATCATGAAGTTGTTGCTTCTATTTCTTGATGTTTTTGTTCAGCTGCTTCATCCCCCCCCCCTCAGCACAGGAAACACGTGGTTATTACGGTGACAGTAAAAGGTTTTGTTAAAGAAGGTTATTTCATGTAATAAAGTATAAAAGAATGAGAACTGCGCACATCAGTCACTTGAGACGGTGCGTCGGAGGAGAGGGGAGCGGCCGAGGAACATCGAGAAAAATCCCGCACACTGTTTTACTTGCAAATTGTGAGATTTATTACGAAAACTTGACCCAGTTTGTCCTAATAAATCTCAAAATTTGCAAGTACGACAGTGTGCGTGATTTTTCTCTATGTAATAAAGTGTAACATGTTTTTTGTTTTTTTACATATTTTGTCTCTATTCAATTTAGTTTTGCAATTTTTATTTATTTAATCTATGTGACTAACTACATCTATCTTATGTTAAAAGTACCTGCTGTGTTTTTATTTAATGTTTATGTGCGTTTTAAATTTTTTCAATCAATAAAAATAATTTAATAATCATAATAACGAGATTAAGTATAACGGGTCTTGTCCCGGTGCAGGTATCTTGTAAACGCAGTTCTGTTCAGGGTCAGAATGAGGCCGCCGTGTGCTGTGTTTGTATTAGAAATCATGAAACAGGAAGTGCTCTGTTTGCAGGCTAGTTGTTAGCAGTGACCTGACAGCAAGACTGAATAAAACCTCTGAAAAAAAGAACTTAAAGTGGTCGTTTTAAGGTACAAACAGCTATTTCAGCCTCACTTTAACTGCTTTACTCGATAATACTATGGAAAAAACGCTTAAGTTGTTGCTTTTATTTTTTTATGTTTTCATTTTTGTACGGTTTAGATTGTCAGTAAAAAGTCTCTAAAATCTGCTGGTGCTCTGAGGAGTGAAGCAGTTTCAGTGAGGCTCGAACAAAAGCTGCTGCGACTTCAAAATTTGGGAAATCCACGTCTGAAATTAAAAACACACCGGAGCGATTCCCGTATCACCACTTAATGACATCACGAGGAGGAGGAAAGGAGGTCCAGGTCTGTTTGCGACGAGGAAACGGCATCGTAACGTGTAATATCGTCCCTTTAAGTCGACTGCGCCGCCCCCGTTTTCATAAAACAGGCGGCAAAACACTCCATAAAAATACCGTCACAATTTACCAAAAATACCTCTTATGTTGCACTAATTCAATCGTTAGTAAAAGATAAAAACGCGGTCTGATAAAAGCAGGTCTGAGAAACGCTGTTGGTATCGAGTTTGTTTTTGTAGTTTAAAAAAATGGGGATTATTTTGGCCAAAAGTGAACCGCCCTCTTCGCGTTCAGGAAGTGTAACAAAACGAAGGCATCGGGAGCCAGAGGCCTCCTCCACGCCGACGGAGAGGATTTTTACGTGTTGTGCCTCGTGCTACATTCACGACTAAGGCCGGGCGGTGGGGAAGTGGGCGGGGGTTGGGGGGGAAGTGGGCGGGGTTAGGTGGAGGTGGGCTGAGTCAGGGGGGTGTGGGTCAGGGTCAGTGAAGCGGAGGTCTGGGAAGATGTGGGCTGAGTCAGTGGGTATGTGGGCGGGGTCTGTGGGGATGTGGGCGGGGCCAGGTGTTAGTGGGCGAGGTGTCTGGTCGGTAGGCGGGGTCTGTGGGGATGTGGGCAGGGTCTGTGGTCAGTGGGTGGGGCCAGGTGTCAGTAGGCGGGGTATGTTGTCAGTAGGCGGAGTCTGTGGTCATGTGGTCAGTAGGCGGAGTCTGTGGTCGGTAGGTGGGATCTGTGGTTAGTGGGCGGAGTCTGTGGTCAGTGGGCGGGGTGTCTGGTCGGTAGGCGGGGTCTGTGGGGATGTAGGTGGGGTCTGTGGTCAGTGGGTGTGGCCAGGTGTCAGTGGGCGGGGTATTTTTGTCAGTCTGTGGTCAGTAGGCAGAGTCTGTGGTCAGTGGGTGGGGTCTGTGGTCAGTGGGCGGGATCAGGGGTCGTTGTGCTGAGTCTGTGGTCAGCGGCGAAGGTCTGTGGAGGATGTGGGCGGGGTCTGTGGGGTCATTAGGCAGTGGGTGGGAGTCTGCGGCCGGCGGGTGCGGTCTGTGGGCAGGTTTTGTGGTCGGCGATCGAGTTCTGCGGCCGAGGGGCAGGTTCTGTGGTCGGTGGGCAGGTTCCGTGGTCGGCGGGCGGGGTCAGGGCTCAGTAGTCGTCGTCCTCCGCGCTGAGGTAGCTCTGTCTCTTGCGTACGTTCCAGTGCAGGCATTGGGCCAGGCTCTCAAACCAGTCGTTCACCGGGTCTCTGAAGCAGATGGAGGGCACGGGGAAGCACGACGTGGTGATGGTGATGCTGCGGGGCACAGGACGGGCACAGGACGGGCACACGGTTACCATGGTGACAGCAGCAGACTATGATAAAGCTCTTTCATGTAATAAAGTCGAATATGTCTGATCCCACGACAGATAAAATGTAAAAGCAGCTCTTCAGGGTCAGAATAAGACCACTGTGTACTGTCTGCATGTAATTATACTGTGTTTTAGTGCACTGTTTGCATGCTAGTCAGTGTGATTGGTGTGATGTCAAAGTTGGGAAATGCTCTTATCACAGAGAATAAACAGGAAGCTAGAACGTGTAAACTTTTAATGTTTTCTCTGTCACAAAGAAAGAATGACAGAACCACACAGACACGACCTGAGTCACAACATCAACATAATTAAGAATAATAAGTTTAATTCAATATAATTAAAGTGTAATTTACATTTATTAAGAAAAGGAAAGTCATGTTTTGGTGACAGTTACAGTCAGTTGACGCCTGCCTGGACCTGAGCCCAAGAGCTCCAAACACACTAGAGTCAGGTCCAAACATGACAAAGACAAGACAAGACCCAGGACAGACCCAGACCCAGGACAGACCCAAGACACAAAACCCAGACCCAGACCAGACCCAGGACAGACACAGGACAGACCCAAGACAACACCAGACCCAGGACAGACCAGGACAGACCCAGAGACAGAACCAAGACAAAACCAGACCCAGGACAGACCCAGGACAGACACAGGACAGACCAGGACAGACCCAGGACAGACCAGACAGACCCAGGACAGACCCAGAACAGACCCAGGACAGACCCAGGACAGACACAGGACAGACCCAGAACAGAACCAAGACAAAACCAGACCCAGACCAGACCCAGGACAGACACAGGACAGACACAGGACAGACCAGGACAGACAGGACAGACCCAGGACAGACCCAGGTCTAACCCAGGTCTAACCCAGGACTAACCCAGGACAGACTCAGGACAGGACAGACTCAGGACTAAGACCCAGACAGACCCAGGACAAACCCAGACCCAGGACAGACCCAGGTCTAACCCAGGACAGACCCAAGACAAACCCAGACCAGACCCAGGACAAACCTGTCTCCGTGGCAGATCTCTTGGCGCTTCCTCCCGTCGAAGGAGACCCAGGCGGTGTCCCGGGCGTCACAGGACAGCATGATCTGTACACACACACACACACGCAAACACACACACACACAACACACACACACACACACACACACACACACAACACAACACACACACACACACACACACACACACACAACACACACACACACACACACACACAAACACACACACACACACACACACACACAACACACACACACACACACACACAACACACACACACACACACACACACACACAAACACACAGATCATTACATTTACATAAACAGTATATAACAGAGATTAGTGACTCGTCAGCGCCCCCCTCTGGAGTCTGACTGTTATGACAGGTGACAGGTGACAGGTGCTGCAGGTCCTGTCTCTGATCCTGTCAGACAGGTTACACGGTTCAGAGACAGTTCAAAGGAAAGTTGTGTCTGGTTGTGCAGGTGAGCCGTGACAGGCCTGAGGCGTTTCTTAAAAACAATCACACGTTTCCAATGTTGTTACAGAAAAACATGACTGAGGCAAGGTTTTTAAATATTTTATTACTTATTTTTCTATTTTATTTTGACTTGTACATTTACATTTATATAATCATGTCTTATTTCACACGTGTCCATTGCTATCTTTTTTTTTGCTTATTTAGAATTTATTATTACCATTTATATTTTTGCTCTTTGTTATTATTTTATATTGAGCTGCTGTGTCCAGATAATTTCTCTGTGGATCAATAAAGTTTGTCTAAGTCTTAGTGAAGAATAGTCTGAGTAAGAACTGAGCCAATAATCAGCCTAAAGTCACTGTATATTTGATAAATACAGACGATAATTGATAATATTCAAATGGTTTTATGCTGCTATATCGGCTCCGGTATCGGTATCACCTAAATATGACACAGGGTCGACTGTATCGGCCGATATCACCATTCGACACTGATATTTGATACTGATATTTTTTGAATAATGACTCAAAAAATTGTGTGGCTGCATTTTTACGCAAACACATAACAAATAATTTATATTCCAGTTAAATAAATTTTGTTAAACACCGACCATTGATCAGTGGATCAGACAAGTTTATACAACGGAACTGTTCACGGCTCAACTACGGCTAAAGGTGACAACTTTTAAAAAGAGGTGGGGTCCAATTATTTGACTTTTTCAAATAAGACACTTATGCCCTAACATGCCTTATTTTAATTTATTTTTTAATCTATTGTTTTGTTTTGTTTTTCTTCTAGAGAAAAAAAAAAGTAAATATATAAATTGTGTGAGGGTCTCAGGACACTGTTGATGTGAACTGATTTGTGGCAATAAAAGTAAAAAAAAAATATATATATATACATTTTGTTGTTGTTACAAAAGTAAAAAGTTAATCTGTGATTTTTACCTGCACATTGAAACACTATAAAATGTTCAGCAGGGCTCAGAGTCCAAGTTTTGATAAATCGGTTTAAATTAGACCAGGTCAGTTATCTGGATTCCTGCTGTGTATGAGAGTATGAGTGTGTGAGTGAGTGAGAGCCGAGAGCCGAGAGCCGAGAGCCGAGAGCCGAGAGCCCAGGACCCAAGGCCCAGAGCCCAGAGCCCAGGGACCAGGGACCAGGGACCAGGGACCAGAGCCCAGGGACCAGGGACCAGAGCCCAGGGACCAGGGACCAGAGCCCAGGGACCAGAGTCCAGAGCCTAGGACCCAGAGCCCAGAACCCAGAGTCTAGTGTCCAGAGCCCAGAGCCCAGAGCCAAAAACCCAGAAGACAAAACCCAGAGCCCAGAGCCCAGGGACCAGAGTTCAGAGCCCAGAGCCCAGAGCCCAGGGACCAGAGCCCAGGGACCAGAGCCCAGGGACCAGAGCCCAAGGACCAGGGACCAGGGACCAGAGCCCAGGGACCAGGGACCAGAGCCCAGAGCCCAGAGCCCAGAGCCCAGGACCCAAGGCCCAGAGCCCAGAGCCCAGAGCCCAGAGCCCAGGGACCAGGGACCAGAGCCCAGAGCCCAGGACCCAGGACCCAAGGCCCAGAGCCCAGAGCCCAGGGACCAGAGTCCAGAGCCCAGGGACCAGGGACCAGAGCCCAGAGCCCAGAGCCCAGAGCCCAGAGCCCAGAGCCCAGGGACCAGGGACCAGGGCCCAGGAGCCCAGAGCCCAGAGCCCAGAGCCCAGAGCCCAGGGACCAGGGCCCAGAGACCAGAGACCAGAGACCAGAGACCAGAGACCAGAGACCAGGGACCAGGGACCAGAGCCCAGAACCCAGAGTCTAGAGTCCAGAGCCCAGAGCCAAAAACCCAGAAGACAAAACCCAAAACCCAGAGCCCAGAGCCCAGAGCCCAGAGCCCAGAGGAGAGAACAGACCTTGAGCTGGACCCCGGCGGGCACCACGATGGGCCTGAAGGACAGAGAGTGAGGGCAGATGGGCGTGATCATGATGGCGGGGACGTTGGGGTGGATCATGGAGGCGCCGGCGGCCACAGCGTACGCCGTGCTGCCCGTGGGCGTGGACACGATCAGACCTGGACACAGACGCCACAGTTATAACACACACGCACACACACAGATAAACTCAGTGTAGAGTCGTGTATAAACACCGTCAGAGCTCGTACCGTCTCCCTGCACCGTGGTGATCAGGTGTCCGTCCAGAAACAGGTCGACGTTGGACAAGTACGAGGACGGGCCCCTGTCCACCACCACCTCATTCAGAACCTGGAACACACAAAGCAAAAGGTCTCTCAGGCGGTGGGGTTAAAGACAGGTCATACATTAAACACAACAAAAAAACAATAATATCCTAAAAAAAAAAAAAAACTAGCAAAAATTTACCAGAGAAAACAGGAGGAAATTACATCTGGTGCTACAACCTGGTACAATGCATCTGTTCTGTTAAGGTTACTATAGATTGTTCACTGTCCCTGTCTCAAATAAATAATATGTATGTAATATGTCATTTGAATTTTAACCAGAAAAGTGAACCTCGTGTTCCCTGTCACCCCTCCTGAACATTCTCGTGCGAAGAGAAGATTCTGGTGGTTATCCAGGATTCATAGAACTACAGTTACATCTGCAACTTTAGTTTTATATCCGTTTATGTCGCATTAGCTCCACTTTATTAGTGGAGTTTTGTGTCTTGGGCAGTGTAAACGGAAACGCTACGAGGGAGTGTATTCAACTTTTCCACTCTGGAGCGTGGTTTCACATTTTTTTTCTTTTTAAGCCCCAAAGATGGCGTCATCGTCTAAATGAAAGATGCTTCCAATAAAATATTTTGGGGGCTATAGCCCAAAATGTGAAAACAGGAAAATCCCGCCGTGTAATCAATTTATTTCAACAAAGTAACTGTAATCCAATTACCACTCACTGAACCAGTAACTGTAACTGAATGCAGTTACTCATAATTTGTACTCTGATTACATAACTCCGGTACATGTAATCTGTTACTCCCCAACACTGCATATAACTGCTCAAAACGTGACTACACTGCTCTTTTAGATTTGAGGTAAAAAACAAACTGTGCGTGAGATTGTAGGAAATTTAAATTACATCATTTGTGGAAAATATCAAATCTAAAACCTAAATATCATCCCTAAAAATCTCTGCATTGGCTGCTCTGTGTTTAATTTCTAAATGAAAAAGTCACGTAAAAATAATAAAACACAACGACACTCCCAGGTTTGTTTTTCTAAGGAAGCTCGTCTAAAAGAGCAGAGTCACGTTTGCGTAACTGAAGCAGAGAGCGCAGATTCGACTCGGAGCTGGCGGTTTTCTGGTCGTGTCTCGTAAAACGCTGCGGGCGCTTCTCATGAGAATCACTTCTGTTTACTTTTATTCGCACTATTTACGCCGGAGCGGAACCAAAGAGCGGCTCAGACACACAAACCCGCACAGGCCCCGTCTGCTGACCCGAGCGTGGAGAGACGATCAAATGATTTTAAGGCCATTTCACTGACAGTTTGGCCAAAATTTAAGATATAAACACTTAAATCTATCAGAAAAAGACGTAAAAGTAGTGAAATGAACTGTTCACGCAACAAAATCATATTACTCGACAAGTTCTCTTAAAATAAACGACCTCTAGACTAGAATGAAGCCGTCTCAGAGTTAGTAAGTCGATAATAAATCTGAAAACAAGATGAAAAACCTGATATAAGTTTTAAAATCTTGGCCAGATCAGAGACATTTGCAGTGTGGTACAGTGGGTTCAGTACGCGCCCGCCAACCAGACTGCGGCCGGTTCGAGTGAGAAACAGCAGCACTAGAACTCCAAGCATATGGATACTGGTGGAGACTGAACCAGAAGACTTGTGGTCAGTGGGCAACTGCTTTTCCAACAATGTAGATGTACGGTAGAGCTGCTCGATTATGGAAAAAAACATTATCACGATAATTTTGAAATCATGATTATTTAAATGATTATTTTTTAGTCACATGAAACATTTATTCAGCATTTCTCTCTCTCAAAAAAAAAACACTTTGTTATTGATAATTTACACAAAACTATCAAACAAAATAAATTTAGACTATGAATCTGAACCTTAGATCAGTTTTTTGACATATAAAACATAGAAATTTAAAATAAACTATATATCCAGCTGCTCTATAATCAAAACTCAAAAATATCCCAAAATAAACTCTGTAAAAATCGTTTCAGCTCGATTATATGAGTTTGGAGATTCTTTGACAGGCAAATCAAAATTGCAATCAAAATTAAATTAACTGCACAGACTTAACGTGTGGATTTAAAAACACCGCAGGAGCACGGGTGAGTAGGGGTGTGCAAAAATATCGGCAATATCGATATATCGTATCGTTTAATTTGATGATACAGTATCGATATCGTGGGCTACTGTATCGATATATCACCAAAAGTATTTTTACGTGCGTTTTACTAAATTATTTTGTTACAGAGCTACAGTTTTGTTGCTTGTTGAGTGAAAGGAAACTCATTTATGTGACACATTTGACATTTTCACTGTTTTGAGGATTAAAATGTTTGTGTTTCATATGAACTTTGCACAAGAAGTGGTTTAACAAAGACTTTTAATATCACAGCCATGATTTAGCCTTAATTTTTTATTGAACTGTATCGAATCGATTTGAAATATATCATATTGAATCAAAAGTGCACTGTATCGAGATATGTATCGTATCGTGGCCTGCGTATCGAGGTATGTATCGTATCGGCAAATTCTTACTGATACCCAGCCCTAGTGGTGAGCAATAAAAGGATCTGTAATTGAATAAATGCTGTACTAGGAAACATTTTAGATAAAACAATAGCATCTCCATGGAGACAAGCAGGTTTTGGACCCTCTCCTTGAAAAGTGACATAGTACATACTGATACTCCTCAGCGGGCCCCTCCCTCTATATCCCGGGCAGTGGTGGAGTTAGCAATTTGGGGGCCCGAGGTGAACTTGAGTTTGGGGCCCTCACTATCATGAGACATGCACGTCTCTATTTATTTCAATGATGATGGATTGGAAACTTTTATTAGTTCGGCAGCCTACTAGCCAGAACTGAAAGTAGTTTATTTTTTTGTTTACATCCATTACATATGATGATTATTATTATTTTTCTTATGATTAATGTTTAAAAGTAAAACTACTCTCTTTTAATGTCATATTGAGAGAAAATCAAATTGCTCTGAGGCCTCGGCCGTTAGTGGCACCGAGGGCAGTTGGTTGGGAGCCCCTGCGGGTTTGGGGACCCTAACCAACCACCTACTTTTACCTAATGGTAGCGCCGCCTCTGGTCCAGGGTTCCCACTCTTTTTCAGTGACAACATTTCAAAAATTTTCCATGACTTTTTCATGACCTAAAGTGAATTTTAAATGACTTTACAGCACCTGCATGTGTAGAATGGATCAGACTTTTAGGGCTAAATCTGAAATGTTAATTCTTTCCACTCACCTTATGGTTTGGGATTATAGTTTTTTAACATTCAAAATCCTGTCAGTGCATTTATTGTCGTCTCTTTTAAACAAAAGGCGCAGATGTTCAGAAATAATCAGAATAGTCTCATGAGAACTGAACAGAACGCTGTAGGTGCGTGAAAGAGATACTAAAATTCCACAACTTTTCCACAACTTTCAGTGAATTTACAAAATTGTATGACTTGACATTTTCACTTTCCATGACTTTTCCAGGATTTCCATGAACCCTGTATGTCTCACCTGGTACTCCTCGGCTGGCCCCTCCCCCTCGCCGTTGGTCAGACTCAGGCCGTTGTTCTTCTCCCGCCCCCTTTGGTCACTCTCACTCGGAGACGACTGCGCAGGACCAGAGCTGCGTTTCCTGCACCAGAACAGCACACGTCAGCATCAGGGGGTCAGGGGGGTTAGTCTGGGTCAGTCTGGTTTAATCTGGGTTAGTCTGAGTTATTCTGAGTCGGGGGGGGTCAGGATGAGCCATTAACAATGAACTGTGATAAAAGGAAAAGTAAATAAACTGAGTGGGACCATGGCCGACGTAAGAAGTGGACCAACCCAAAATTTACACCAAAGCAGTAAGAGCACATGAGCAGCATACGCGCAGGTTTGACTTTCCATTTTAACCGATCGGGCGGTTTATACCAACAGGGTCATCCGCCCATCCAACGGCCAACATTACGCTACGCAGCCCTCAAAGTAGCTCAGAGTTCTAACTTCTCAGCGTCAGC
The DNA here is from genome assembly GCF_026225935.1 of Boleophthalmus pectinirostris. Lineage (NCBI taxonomy): Eukaryota > Metazoa > Chordata > Actinopteri > Gobiiformes > Gobiidae > Boleophthalmus > Boleophthalmus pectinirostris. The sequence goes on along the minus strand of NW_026571515.1, from coordinate 3,750,351 downwards.
GAAGCGTCTCTCCAGCCTTTTTATCAGGGGAAGACAGCAAAAAAGCACGCAGTGTCAAAATAAACTTGTGTTGTTCTTCAAAGATGTTAGTCTGGTCAATACTGAATCTCCTCGTTTTCAGATGGGCGTGATTGACAGGTGGATTAGCCAATCAGGGACATGCATTGTTCATCTGTATCAGAAAAAAAACAAAGGAATAAAATCACACAGAAACTGGAAAACACGGCGGATTTGTGCAGAATCAGTGAGTGAAGAACGAAACTCTTTAATCTGAGGTGAGAAATTTTATTTGTAAATGACACGTGACCAATGAGCTCCTTCGGGTTCAAGTTCAACAACACATCGAGACTCTTGGAGGTTTTCATCTTTTCTGCTGTGAATGGCCCAGGAGTTTCCACCAAGTCATTGTGGATATCACCGAAGTGAATATTTGTCCAGGTAGTTGGCGATTCTGACCAGAAATCTGGTTTGTTCCACCTTTTGTCGGGGTTGAAAAGGGTGATTTGTCGTCCGTCGATGCTTATGACCAATTTCTGGTCAAATGGTCTTGGGTCCTCTGCTGTTAGAGTGGATAAATAACAGGGATCAATACCCTTTACGTGCTTTCTCGCTCCGTCCGTCATGTTCAATTAGTGTTTCTTGCCGCCGACCAAAATAATTCCCAGCATGCAACGCGCGCTTTTGTCAACAATGAAACTCGCCTATAGACCTGGTTTAGATCTGGTACTCAGAAAAACTAATCTTTTCTTTGAGTTTCAGATCTGTTCTTTGGGTTTTATTCTGAAGACAAAAACACCTGTAAGTGTTTGGTGCAGGTTTAGTCGACTTTTCTTCCTGGGAAGGTCATTTCTGAAAAACTTGTTTGTGAAAAGGATTTTCACACGCATATTTTAAAACAGCTCAGGGTGTATTTCAGAGATAATGATCTACATTTTTGTGGACAATTATGATCAGATTGAGAAATGTGTAAAAACAGGTCACACATGTCACACAACAAGTAAATAAGCTGTACACAGAAACACACGAAGGCTGTAAAAAATATTGGAAATCAGAAACTAATCGATATTAAAACTATTATCAAAACTAGATCCTCATTTTTAACAGGTATTGATACTGAAAAAGTCAGAAATGAACCTTTCTGAATGTATTTAGAATCATCTTGAGCTGTATAAGAGCACATATACTAATATACACTCATGGGCCTGGTTTAGGCCTGGTTTAGACCTGGTTTAGACCTGGTTTAGACCTGGGTTAGACCTGGGTTAGACCTGTGCCACTGAGGGATTACACAGATTTAAGGTCACATGGGAATAGAAAAGAAAGTACAACCATTTAATGCTGAAAATTAGGGGTGTGCAAAAATATCGATATATCACCAAGAGTATTTTTTGGTTTATTTTACTAAATTATTTTGTTACAGCTACAGTTTTGTTGCTTGTTCAGAAGAAGGAAACTCTTTTATGCGACACATTTAACATTTTCATCAGGATCAGTGTAAAACTATAAATTATCCCATTATCCCATCATTTATCCCATCATAATAGTGACAGTCCCTCGTGTCGGGCTCCGTGGTGCGTGTTGTAGCGAGGGCGCTGTACCTTGGATGACCTGAGTGAGCTCGGACTGGTACGAGTCGAACTTGAAGGGGGTGAGGAAGCCCAGGGAGCCCAGGTGGAAGGCGATGACCGGGGGGACGCTCTCCTGGACACACAAACAGCAAGAATAAGAAAAGGATTATGCAGTATTTTTTTTTTTTTTTTTTTATGACAGCCTCGTTTTCATGTAGTCCACTTTGTGACATGCGCACTTCTCAGCTCCAGTGTTAAATTAGGCTTGGTTCCATATCCAGAAATATTAGTCCTGGGGTGTTATTAATCTGGCAAAGTTTCATGCTTGTACCATAAAAGCGAACTATTTTGGTGTTTAATAGCTCCACTTTTTCACCTACTTGAGTAATATTTGTATTGAAGTAACAGTACTCTTAGGGCCCGTCCACACTAGTTCGTATTCAAGTTGTTTTCGTTGTGGATGCAGTGTTCGTTCACACTAATCCGGCTGAAAATGGCTCCAGAGACGGAACGATCTGATGCTGCCAGATCTGATCCGACACTGTGTGGACGCCTGAAAACGCTGATACTTTGATGTAGGTCTAAGCGACGCGAAGTAATTCAGCGCCAAGACGCTAAGAGGCTAGAATACTGTATTTTCTACACTATTAGTCATTAAATGGTCTATTTTCAAACTTTTTTCACAAATAAAACGTGGGACTTTAAAGGAAACCCAACAGTGTGATGGGTGAGTGGTTTTGTTTGTTTGTTCGTTCACGGTGACTCTGCGCTTTGTTCAGTTGTGGCGTGTAGGGAGGGTGTGTCTGGGACCAACGGATTGTCGGCGTGTTTGCAGTGACTCAGTTGTTCAGTCGTGTCTAGAAGCGGCACATTGCGCTCGCTTTTTCGGTTCGTTCCTCCATTCCGTTCCTCGTCGGCGTGGAGTGATGAGTGTGTCTGTGGGTGTGTTTCTCTGTGCGGTCTCTGTCTGCTCTGTGTGTGTTTGTGTGTTCTGTGGGTGGTGTGGCTTTGTAGTTTACTGAAGTCGTGCTGGGACACCCGAGTGGATTCGTGTATGGGGCGCTCTGGATTGTGGCACGCGGTCATTTTTTGATGCTGTTAGAGGCTTAAGAGCGCATCCTATAGTGTGGAAAATACGGTATATGTCCATTCATATAAACGTGTGTGTGTACGACCTGCAGACGTATAATCTCTGAAAAGTTTAACATGAACCATCTCCAACACGACAGAAACACAGAACAGACTCACCATCAGCAGAACACCCCTCTGTCACAGAAAGAACACTCATATTCCACTGAGTCGTGTCCTTTAGTCCGACAGAAGCTGAACCGCATCAGCGCACAAGGAGCGAGCTGTTTTTTTTTTTGAGCGCTTAGTTTATACAAATGAGTCATGTGGTTTTAACTTTTGTTTCTGTAAAACGTAAACAAATGTGCTCAAAGCTGTGAGGATAGAGAAGGATTGCAGACACAGAAACGACATGTCTGGACGCAGATTGTTTCGGATACAGTGATACAGTGATTCGTTTCAGTGTAAATGTAACCTTAGTTGAGTAAAAGTTGTGAGTGAGTCTAAAGCGAACCTGGGCATTGTCCAGGTCCTGAGGCTCGTACAGCCCTTTGGTTGACACTGCCTGGCCCGTTTAAGCTCATTTGGAATTACAAAATAAACATGTTTCACATTTCATGCATGGACTAAAGCTGCATTGCTTTAATTTTTATTTAGAGGTGTTTTTTTTAAATCACTTTTTTATAAGGCAGCCTCACTTTTTCATTGCTGAGTCAGAACATAAACTTCTCCCTGTCTGAGCAGCTCGTCAAAACAATGATATTACGTATAGTCGGGGAGCCAAAGTCTCAAAAGCTCAATAAACTGGGTTGAACTTGACATCATCTGCCATACTTTTTATTGTGTTTTTTTTTTTGTTAACTGTGACCCTAAGAACCAATAATTGGAGGGTCTGCTCTTCTGGATTTCAGGAAATTTTTCATTTTTCAAAATTTTTTGTCAAAAAATGAAGGTTACCTACACTAAAATGGCCACAATTTTTTTTCACGATATTTCCGGAAGAGCAGACCCTGCAATTATTGGTCCTTAGGGTCACAGTTAACAAAAAAAAAAACACAAATAAAAAGTATGGCAGACGATGTCAGGTTCAGCCCTTTTTTGAGACTTTGGCTCCCCGACTTCTACTTTTTATAAAGAAATACAATTAATATTATGCAGAACTGAGTTAAGCGTTTTGGCCCGTCACAATATTTTCTGTTTCTCATGTGGGTCCATGGAAAAAAATAATTGCCATTCTCTGTTCTAAAGTGACAAAAGCTTCATGTTGCAATATAAAATGATTTGAACATTTGTGTTTTTTGCAGCTCCTTCAGATCTGATTTAATTTGTCTCATTTCTGTGTCTGTCCTTTGAAAACACCAGATTTTGTGACTTATTTACAGTTTTGTCCTTCACTCTTCATTAACTTCAAATTATAAATCATATGTTAAGTACCAGGTAATTACTAAACTAAATAAACCTTGACTCTGGAGGTAGTCTAGTGGTTTGACCTGTTCCACACAGACACATTCTAGTAAACAGAAGAGCAGAAGAGCGCCTCCTGCAGGTGGAGGCCGGTGTACCTGGAAGAGGGAGGAGGCGTACAGCAGAGTCCCGTCTCCTCCCAGGCAGATGATGAAGTCCACACGGTTGGAAATGTCATCGAGATCTGGATAAAAAAAAAAAAAACACACTCAAGATCAGTTTGTGGAGCTCCAACCAAACTCCGAAAGAACTGGACAAGATTTTAGATTTTATGACCTGGTCCCCGAAGGTTTGACCAGGTTTTGTATTCACCCTGTGTGTCTCTGTGTGTGTCTGTCCATTAAATCGGTCCATAATTTCGCCATTTATGGACCGATTGTCACCAAATTTGGTACGTGGGTCAAGTCCTTGTGCCTCGTGTCTCATCTCGCTTTATGTCTGTCGGCTGAGGAGGAGAAGGGAAGAGTGTCGGAGAAGGGAGGAAGAAGACAAACTGAGTCGACGGCCGCCCACTCCCGCATCCCGCTCGCAAATCCAAAGAGACGTGGAGGAAAGTCCGAAGCCAGGACTGGATCGCGTCAGAAGAGAGACTCAACGAGCATGCGCCGAAGCACCCACATTATTTTTAAGAAGAATAAGCATTTACTACCTTTCTTACTTTATTTTTTATTTAATTATTTATATTTTATTCTTATCTATTCATGTATTTATTTATTTTTCTCTACCCATTTTTTTTTTATTTATAATTTTTTTTTTTTTTTCTCGAACTTACCTGCGACTGATAAATTGTATTGTGCAAATATTGTTTAGTGAATATGTGAATGTGTATGAGTGCGTGAATTGGTTTGTAATTATTATTATTATTATTATTATTTTTATTTTTTATTTTTTGGTTGTATGTTGACCTGTGTTAATAACGTGGTCAGTTGTTCGTGTGAAAAATTTTTATTGTCTGAAAATTAATAAAAATATTGGGGGAAAAAAAAAAAGAATAAACCTTTACATGATCCAGGAAGAAAAGAATTCGGCTTCAAAATCAGAATAAACCACCCACTTACTTCGGAATTAAGTTTAAATCTGAATATTTCATTAGGAATTAAGTGTTTATATCGTCTTTTTAAAGTTGAACTAATTTTTATTCAGATTTAAAGTTCTTATGTAATTGGATCACTGACCACAACAAACTGTCAACAAACTGGAGTAAAACGTGATGAATTTGCACCACTTTACGAATAAAACATTTTGTCCAGCTCCTCTGAGAGTTCCACACCCACCTTCTCTGAAAGTGCAGAACTTCTTGGTGATGGGTGCAAAGGTCTCATCTGCGGATATGGACGGGTCTTCCAGAACCTTCTTCTCCACGTAAACCAGCATGTTCTTCACCTGAGGAGGAAGAGGAGGAGGAGAACATGAGGGTACATCACATCACACAGTAAAACTCACTCCAAACCAACCGCCCACACAGAAGAGATGGGAGTCCAGATTCTTACGACTTAATGACACTTTTCAGGACTTGAGACTCGCCAATAGGAAAAGTAGGAAGTGAACATGACTGCGCTTCCAGCTCCATCGACTCTGGCTCCAATTCTCTTTGTTTTGAAAAACTGTAACCCTTAACATGTCTTAAAATCCATCCATCCATTTTCATCCGCTTATCCGGGGTCGGGTCGCGGGGGCAACAGTCTGAGAAGGGCCTCCCAGACTTCCCTCTCCACACACACGTCCTCCAGCTCTTCCAGGGGGATCCCGAGGTGTTCCCAGGCCAGCCGAGAGACATAGTCCCTCCAGCGTGTCCTGGGTCTTCCCCGGGGCCTCCTCCCGCTGGGACGTGCCCGGAACACCTCCCGAGGGAAGCGTCCAGGAGGCATCCGGAACAGATGCCCGAGCCACCGCAGCTGGCTCCTCTCAATGTGGAGGAGCAGTGGCTCTACTCCGAGCTCCTCCCGTGTGACTGAGCTCCTCACCCTGTCTCTAAGGGAGCGCCCAGACACCCTGCGGAGGAAACTCATTTCGAGCGCTTGTATCCACGATCTCGTCCTTTCGGTCACTACCCAGAGCTCATGATCAGAGGTGAGGGGAGGAACGTAGACTGACCTGTAAATCGAGAGCTTCGCCTTTCGACTCAGCTCCTCTGCACCACAACGGTCCGATACAGCGACCGCATCACTGCAGACGCTGCACCGATCCACCTGTCAATCTCACGTTCCGTCCTCCCCTCACTCGAGAACAAGACCCCGAGATACTTGAACTCCTCCACTTGAGGCAAAGACTCTCCACCCGCCCGGAGAGAGTCTCTGCCTTAAAATGTTCATATTAAAGATGCAAAGATCTGGTTTTCCCACGATTCAATATGTATCTCAATACTACTGCTATGTGTTGTTTATTTATTTTGATATTTTTTCCTTTTTAGTATTTATTGGTATCCTTGCTCTTATTTGATATTGCTACTTCTATTTTCTTTCTTTCTTTTCTTTTCTATTGTCTTACCCAAGGACTAGTGGAGTTAAAAGAGCTTTATTTTATATTTATATTTCTACTGGATATATTTTATTTGTATTGTGCAGCACTCTGTTTTGTTTATGAAATGTGCTGTAGAAATAAAGTGGATTGGATTTGGATTGTTGATCTGGAGTGAGTTTTCCAGGCAATTTATTTTCAGATAAAACAGAAGTGTGTGCTGATTTTAAGTTTAGTTTTGTCAATGTTTCAAATCAACTCCGCAGAAGGACGAGGTCTGTGTGCTTCTTTGGATGGATTAAAACCATCAGCGCGCGTGTAGGTGAAGAAATGATTCATGTTTCGAACTTGAATGAGTCCAAAAACTTTTATGGGAAACATTCATTATTTTGGCGTCAGACTCCAGGAAGAAATTTGGTAAATAAAGGTGAGGCTCCGGTAAATTCACTCCCACAGTTTACAGAAAAAAACGTGACTTCAAATGAAAGTGAAAGTCACTCCAGTAATATTTAACAGACGGGTGCAGCTAAAAAGAACAAGTCATTCAGTCAGTCAAATTTGTATTTTTGTTGTGATAAAGCAGGTTTTGGAGTCTTGTTACCAAAAGAAAAGTCAAAGTACAATGTAATAAATAAGAAAATCTGTCTCTGTCTCCTCCTCGTCACGTTTTAGAGCCTGAAAACCTCCCTGTGATCTGAAACGTTCAGCCTCTAGAGCGATGTTCTGGTCGGTGTCGTGGTCGGTGTCTTGGTCAGTGTCGTGGTCAGTGTTTTGCTGATGTTCTGCTGATGTTCTGGTCGGTGTCTTGGTCAGTGTTCTGGTCAGTGTTCTGGTCAGTGTTCTGGTCGGTGTCCTGGTCGGTGTCTTGGTCGGTGTCTTGGTCAGTGTCTTGGTCGGTGTCTTGGTCAGTGTCTTGGTCGGTGTCCCGGTCGGTGTTCTGGTGATGTTCTGGTGATGTTCTGGTGATGTTCTGGTCAGTGTTCTGGTCAGTGTTCTGGAGGTGCTCTGGAGGTGTTCTGGTGATGTTCTGGTGGTGTTCTGGTGGTGTTCTGGTGATGTTCTGGTGGTGTTCTGGTGGTGTTCTGGTGATGTTCTGGTGATGTTCTGGTCAGTGTTCTGGTCAGTGTTCTGGTCAGTGTTCTGGTGATGTTCTGGTCAGTGTTCTGGTGATGTTCTGGTCAGTGTTCTGGTGGTGTTCTGGTGATGTTCTGGTGATGTTCTGGTCAGTGTTCTGGTCAGTGTTCTGGTCGGTGTTCTGGTGGTGTTCTGGTGATGTTCTGGTCAGTGTTCTGGTGATGTTCTGGTCAGTGTTCTGGTGATGTTCTGGTCAGTGTTCTGGTGATGTTCTGGTGATGTTCTGGTGTTGTTCTGGTCAGTGTTCTGGTGATGTTCTGGTGATGTTCTGGTGGTGTTCTGGTGATGTTCTGGTGATGTTCTGGTGTGTTCTGGTGTTGTTCTGGTGATGTTCTGGTGATGTTCTGGTGGTGTTCTGGTCAGTTGTTCTGGTGTTGTTCTGGTGGTGTTCTGGTCAGTGTTCTGGTGATGTTCTGGTGATGTTCTGGTGGTGTTCTGGTGTTGTTCTGGTGATGTTCTGGTGGTGTTCTGGTGATGTTCTGGTCAGTGTTTTGGTCAGTGTGTTCTGGTGATGTTCTGGTGATGTTCTGGTGATGTTCTGGTGGTGTTCTGGTGGTGTTCTGGTGGTGTTCTGGTCAGTGTTCTGGTCAGTGTTTTGGTCAGTGTTCTGGTGGTGTTCTGGTGATGTTCTGGTCAGTGTTTTGGTCAGTGTTCTGGTGGTGTTCTGGTGGTTCTGGATGTTCTGGTGATGTTCTGGTCAGTGTTCTGGTCAGTGTTCTGGTGATGTTCTGGTGGTGTTCTGGTGGTGTTCTGGTCAGTGTTTTGGTCAGTGTTCTGGTGGTGTCCCGGTGTGGTGGTGTGTACCTCGATGAGGAAGCGGCAGAGCTCCTTGAAGGGCTGGAGCAGAGCCGTGTCTCGGATCTTCTTGACGACCAAAACGCTCTGAGGCGGAGTGTTCCAGGTCAACCTCTGACTCGCAGGGTCCTGGATGTGCCTGAAAACACACAGATATACACGTTTTAGGTTAGGCCAGGGTTTGCTCTGGTTCAGACCTGGTTCAGACCTGGTTCAGACCTGGTTCAGACCTGGTTTAATCCTGGTTTTGTTCTGGTTTAGTCCAGATTCAGCCATTGTTTAGTCCCGTTTCAGTCCAGGTTTAATTATAATTTAAGTCCTGGTTCAATTCTGGTTCAGTCTTGGTTTAGTCCAGGTTCAGACCAGGTTCGGCCCTGGTTCAGCCCTTGTTCAGTCCTGGTTTAGTCCATTTTTAGTCAAAATTTAGTCCAGGTTCAGACCTAGATCAGTCCTGGTCCAGTTCTGGTTCAGTCCTGATTCACTCCTGGTTCAGTCCTGGTTCAGTCCTGGTTTAGTTCTGGTTTAGTCCTGGTTTAGTCCTGGTTTGGACCAGTTTAATCCTGGTTTAGTCCTGCTTTTGTTCTGGTTTAGTCCTGGTTTAGTCCTAGTTTAGTCCTAGTTCAGTCCTGGTTTAGTCCTGGTTTAGTCCTGTTTTAGTGGAGGAAGTAGGACTAAAAATAAATCAGCAGAACACTGATATATTTGAGATGTTGCAATGATCAAACCTCAAAGGCTGTAATTATTTAGACCACAGAATGTTCTGTTTCTTTATTATAAGAAACACCCTGACCACACCTGCAGTATGTTTTAGTCCTGGTTTAGTCTTGCGGTAGTCGTGATTTAGTCTTGCGGTAGATCAGGTTCAGTCCAGGTCCAGTCCAGGACCAAACTTCTTGTTGTTCCTGTCATCTTCACGTTTCCTGTTCTGAAATACATGAGATTCTTGTTTTTGTCACTTCAGATTTCAGTCTCTGTCAAACCTGAACTCTTCTGGAGTTATTTACAAAATGTACTCTGAACAGAATCCGACTGTTCAAACATTATTCGACATATTTGACAGAAAACACGTGTCCAGAAACGCGAGAGTCTGAAACATGAACTGATAAACAAAAACAAGAATCTCACACATTTACAGACAGGGAGGGCATCTGATATAATCTGACACAGGGACATGTTTGTTCTGATTTAGTCCTAGTTCAGTCCTGGTATAGTCCTGGTTCAGTCCTGGTTTAATCCAGGTTCATGCCTGGTTTAGTCTGGGATTAGTCCAGGTTTTGTTCTAGTATAGTCCTGGTTTAGTCCTGGTTCAGTCTTGGTTTTATCCAGGTTTAGTCCAGGTTCGGCCCAAGTTCAGCCCTTGTTCGGTCCTGGGGCAGTCCTGGTTCGGTCCCAGTTTAATCCAGGTTCATGCCTGGTTTAGTCCTGGTTTAGTCCAGGTTTTGTTCTGGTCTAGTCCTGGTTTAGTCCTGTTTCAGTCCTGGTCCAGCCCTTGTTCAGTCCTGGTGCAGTCTTGGCTCAATCCTGGTTTAGTCCTGGTTTAGTCCAGGTTCAGTCCTGGTGCAGTCCTGGTTCAATCCTGGTTTAGTCCAGGTTTAGACCAGGTGCAGACCTTGTTCAGTCCTGGTTTAGTCTGGGTGCAGTTCTGGTTTAGTCTCGTTTCAGACCTGGTTTATTAAAGTTCAGTCCAGGTTCAGTCCAGGTTCAGTCCAGGTTCAGTCCAGGTTCAGTCCAGGTTTCAGTCCAGGTTTAGTCCAGGTTTAGTCCAGGTTTAGTCCAGGTTTAGTCCAGGTTTAGTCCAGGTTTAATCCAGGTCTATGTCTGAACTTGGACTAAAAACGAAATCTGCAGGACACTGATAGATCCGAGTTGTTGCCATGATCAAACCTCAGCAGTTTTTACACAGAATAAGACCGTATGGAGACACAGGGAGGGCATCTGACATAATCTGACACACACAGACATGTTTGTAGAGTCTGAACTACAGGGTGGGGCGCTTTTACACAGAAAACCTGGTGGACTCTGGACATCTTGTTGTTCAAATCACCAAAACGTCATGGTGAGTTTGATACCGGCTCCAGTTTAAACACTCACGATGACTGTGGAAAAGTGCGATCGGCCCTGGTCCTGCCCCTGACTCTGCCTCTGGTCCTGCCTCTGGTCCTGCCCCTGACTCTGCCTCTGGTCCTGCCTCTGCCCACACTCAGCTCTGCTCACTTTTATTATTCATATTAAGTCTTCAAGGTTAAAGGTGCACTATTGTTTTGTTTGGAATGTTCCCAACTATGGCATTATATTACACAAAAGTGACTCTTGTGAGCGTTTAGTCACGTTAAAACGTCAAACACAGAGTTGCAGTTTTGTGTTTTGTTTCATTGACACATGTTTGAACTTTTATTATTTGTCTGTCTACACGTCCAAAACAAATAAACGCTCTGATCCACCTTGTGATTAGTCGTCCCCCCTCATCGTGGACAGGTTTAATCTATTTATGCTTTTATTTCTGTAGGTTTTTGGGGTAAAAAGTTACACAGCGTGGCTTTAACCCTTCCAGATTGATGGTATCGTAAACAACACCGGGAAATGTTTTTGATTAAACTGTGCAGAACTTTCCAACCTTAAAAGATAGAAACGTATTATTTTTTTTACTTAAAAAGCTGAGAGTTCCTAGCCTGATTCATGAGCCGGTTTCACTTGGTGGAAACCGTGTGACCTCGCAGCGTTAGGATTCGTTCGCTCAGAGGTTGACAGGTACTTTTTTTTATTTAACCAATCGCTGCTGTTTGGTCGTGACGTATGAAATGCTCCAAATCCCGTAGGAAGAAGGACAAAAACGTCTTTCCTCTTGATAAAATTCACCAAACATTGTCTTTGTTCAGGCTTTAAATCCTTCTGTTTACATCCATTTCGACGCTTTGTTTACCGTTGTGCTGTTCCACAAAAGGGACACAGACAGACTCACAGCTCACAGCTGATTGGTCAGTGCGCCGTCTACAACTTCCGGGGTTTTTGCAAACCATCTAGTTCAGGAGAGTCAAACTCAAATTCACAGAGGCCAAAATTTAAAACTGGGACCAAACATGGGCCAAACTAAATATTTATTTAAAGATTTCAACATCATCTGCTCTTCTTTCGAGATATGCCTGATAAACCTTTTCTTATTAAAATAAATGTTTAATAATAATTTAGCTTAAACACTGAATCTAGAACAAGTATAATATAAAAATAATAACAACATTTTAAATAAATAACGTCTCTATAGTCGATCTGTAGCTGGCGAGCAGCTCTAATACAGATTTGATATGATCTCACAGGCCAAATATAATTATATTGTGGGCCCAATTTGGCCCCCGGGCCTGAGTTTGACATGTGTGGTCTAGTGTTTTCTGATTCCTGATCTAGTCGCTGGAGAGAAATGAAATTTAGTGGAGGCACTAGGTGGCACCAGCCTGGCTAGAGAGTTGTGTCTTTCTGAGCATATTTCCAGCATTATCCTACATCACTTACTGCGCGATGACGTAGGGAAAAACGAGTGTCCAGTAGGAACTTTGTTTTTCTCCAAACTCATCTGCTCCGTCCATTTTGATCGGCCCAAACTTTGCCAGAGAGTGTAGTGAGTCAAAATGGTCGATGCTCTGAGCTCAGTTCAGAACAAGTGCAGAGATTTCTCAAATAAATGTCAAATTACACATCTTGGTCTGTGTAATTGTGCATCCGTTGCTATTTTTATTTTCAGGTCTATTTCAGTCCAAATGTCCAAATCCAAATGTAATAAACTCCATGGAAACGCAGGAAGTGATGTGGCTCTGAGCCCTGGACCTGACTCCAGCTGATTCCACGGCTGACGCCAGGAAAGTCATGGCTCTTTTTTTTATTTTGAGGCAATAAGGATATTTGTAGTTTATTTACAGACTTAATATCTTGCACTTTTGTAGCTAAGGCCCTAAATTAAGCTTTTTTTTTATGTCCAAAAAGTTGTTTATACATGTTTGCTGTGTTTTGTATGAAAGACTGTGAATTTTCTTTTCTTTTTTTCATTTGTATTTCTGTTCGTGTAGTTTTTATTACAGCCACATGACACAACTACAGCCGCAGATTGTGAAATAACAGGTTGTACTGAAAAAGACGATGTATAACACTTCATTAGGGGGTAAAATTGGAAGTTTTAAATGCAAAATTAAGAAAAAAATCCAGGCGAGGACAAATGTACTAAAATTACCCTTAGGTCTGGAAGGATTAAGCAAAACAAAAGGGGGAAAGGGGTCGAGCGAACGAATTCTAACAAAATACTAATAATGTTGTTTCCTCATCACCATTTTACCTTGTGATGTCATGTGGCAATTAGTATGGAACCCGAGAGGGGTCGCAACAAATGCAAACGCCGCAAAAAATACCAATGCAACAACACAACAAAAAAGTCACAACGGAAGTGACCGCGGGACTCTATTTTCCGACAGACCGATCAGGCGCCAAGTGAAGAAGAAAAGAACTACAACGTGAAAAGTAAAGGAACGGAGAAGTTGGAAAACGTAAGTAAAAGTAATTTATTGTTTTATCATTATTCGTTTCACGTTGTAGTTCTTCTTCTTCACTTGCCGCTTGATCGGTCCATTGGAAAATAGAGTCCCGTGGTCACTTCCGCTGTGGCTTTTTTGTGTGTTGTGGCTTTCTAATGTGTTGTGGCGTTTGTATTTGTTGCGGCATTTGCATTAAAATAGAGTCCTGCGGTCACTTAGGTTGTGGCTTTTTAATGTGTTGTGGCTTTTTAATGTGTTGTGGCATTTTAATGTGTTGTGGCTTTTAATGTGTTGTGGCTTTTTAATGTGTTGTGGCTTTTTGATGTGTTGTGGCTTTTTAATGTGTTGTGGCATTTGTGTTTGTGTTGTGGCTTTTTAATGTGTTGTGGCTTTTTAATGTGTTGTGGCTTTTTAATGTGTTGTGGCTTTTTAATGTGTTGTGGCTTTTTAATGTGTTGTGGCTTTTTAATGTGTTGTGGCTTTTTAATGTGTTGTGGCTTTTTAATGTGTTGTGGCTTTCTAATGTATTGCGGCATTTGCGTTTGTATTTGTTGCAATGTTTGCATTAAAATGGAATCCCGTGGTCACTTCCGTTGTGGCTTTTTAATGTGTTGTGGCATTTTAATGTGTTGTGGCTTTTTAATGTGTTGTGGCTTTTTAATGTGTTACGGCATTTGCGTTTGTGTTGTCGCATTTGTATTTGTTGCAGTGTTTGCGTTTGTTGTGACCCCTCTCGGCTTCCGTAAATTAGGGCTGGGTATCATTAAGAAGCTGCCGATACGATACAGAACTCGACACAAAGGCCACGATACGATACGTTTTTCAACACAGCGCACAGTCGATTCGATACGAGTCAATACGATCGATTCGATACGGTTCAGTGAAAAGCAAAGGCTAAATCATGGCTGTGATAATAAAAATAAAAATGTACAGCATTAAGTTTTTCTCCAAACAAGCAACACAATTGTAGCTTTTTCACAAAATAATTCAGTAAAATACACACAAAAAAAATACTCTTGGTGATATATCGATACAGCAGCCCACGATATCGATACTGTACCATCACATTAAATGGTACGATAAAACAGTATTTCGATATTTTTGCACACCCTTAATTATAACATGACTTAAAACAGATGAAACTCTGCCGTGACTGACTCAAATCCAGCCCAAATTTCCCATGTGTGAATTATTTCCGTCATAATCCCAAGAATTCAAGTCAAAAACATATTTCGTCATGTTGTCTGCGCTGAAATGCATCATGGGATATGTAGTTTCTGATGTTTATACTGTTTTAAGCGAAGGATTTTGTAATTCGGTATATCGTGACAGCCCACCCTCATTGTGACATGACTTAAAGCTCACGAAGGTCAATTTTGTGTAATATCGAACCTTTAACAGATGAAACTCTGCCGTGACTGACTCAAGTCCAGTCCAGATTTCCCATCAGCCCTGAGACCAGACCTGGGAATTGTCCAACTCCGGGGACACATACGGCTCTTTGTTTGACTCTGACCAGCCTCTTTAAGATAATTTGGAGTTACAAAATAAACACATTTTGTACAGATGTAACGATATACAAATCTTTCAGTACAGATATTTATTGTGATATTATGAAGAGGCTGGTATAATTATAGATAGGACAATTTTTTGCTTTTAAAATACCTTCATATTAATATTTCGGTGTGAATTACTTCAAGAATTCAAGTAATAAACATGTTTCTTCATGTTGTCTGCGCTGAAATGCATCATGGGATATGTAGTTTCTAATGTTTATAAGCTGTTGCTACTATAAAACCATGAATAATTTGATATATTGTGACAGCCAATGATATTATTGACACTTTTGACGATACGATATCTCGATATTTTGGGCATTACATCCCTAATATTTTATAATTTTACCTTATGGACTAAAGCTGTGTTTCTTTTATTTTAGAAGTGTTTTTAAATGATGTTTTTGTAAAGCAGCTGCACTTTTTCATTGCTTTATCATAACGTAAACTCGTAAAAGCTACTGTTTTTTATAAAGAAATACAATTAATATTACGCAGAACTGAGTTAAGCATCTTGGTCCGACCCTCCACAATATTATCTGTTTTTCATGTGGCCCACTTCTCCTGCCTTAAACGAAGCAGCGAGGGTCTGAGCGCTCAAAAACTTGTGCCAAATGTTAAAGTGTGAAAGTTCTCCTACCAGTTGGCCGTGCGCCGGCTCATGGTGCAGCCCCGGAGGGCGTCCTGCGCGGGGCACATAGCGGCACTATGTCTGCCTCCCAGCTCCGGCACTGTCACTCAGAGACATCGCGGTTGCCAGGTCGGAGCAAACCCAAAAAACCCGACGCACAACTCTCAAAAAACAACAAGCAGCTCCAAAAAAAAAAAAAAAAAAACAGCCTGAAGTTGCTATAAAGAAGCAGATTTGACAAGCGTCGTGAGAGTCATCCTCCCCGTGCTGCCTCGGCTCACTCACTCTCTCTCTCTCTCTCCCTGCTGAAGATTAACACGGCTCTTACTATGACACAAGCCCCGCCCTCTGCCCGTAGCTCCGCCCCCTCCTGCACAAGCGAGCTCAGTGATTGGGCGCAGGGTTAAGCCGTGGTTATGTCACTGGACAGGTAAATCCACCGGTGAGACAAACAAACCTGCTCCAGAGCCCGGACAAAAGATGTGCAGCGTCACACTTGGACGGAAGTGCGACTCAACTGTGTTTGTGTTTGTGTGAAAGTGCAAAGCTCCTGCACTCGAGCGGGAAGAACTACAGCCACACTTAAACAGCTCATGTTACACTATTTTTCTGACGTTACTCTGCAAATTTCTCTGATCTGGCAAATATTTTAAAACTTACATCAGGTTTTTCATCTTGTTTTCAGATTTATTATCTATTTTACATCGACCATGGACAGATAATCTCACTATTTAAGTGTTTATATCTTACATTTTCATCAAGCTTTTTTGCAGTGTTTAATATTGTTTCCTCATCACAAACAGACCTGGAGTTGTGTTTTGTTTTATTTACACATTTAACACACAAACCCTGCAGATTTAGGTTCTTCTCTCAAACTAAAACACCTTGTGATGTCATTAAGTGGTAATACAGGAAACTCTCCACTGTGTTTTTAAACTCCAAACACCTTCAGTAGAATCATATGAATCGTTGCAGCAATGGATTTGTCGATCTCTACTGAACTAAAAGTAAAAGAAGCTGTTCACTTAAAAACTGCAGCTTCGTGACATCACAAAGTGGAACAGAGCATTTTGAGGTTTACAGATGCAGACAGAATAATAGGGCTGGTATCATTAAGAAGTTGCCGATACAGTGAGCTTTCGATTCAATACGGTATATTTCAAATCGATTCAGTACGGTTGAGTAAAAAATAAAGGCTAAATCGTGGCAGTGACACTAAAAGTCTTTGTTAAACCACATCTTGTGCAAACTTAAAATGAAACACGCCCGTTTTAATCATCAAAAAAAATCAAGCAAATGTGGAATGTGTTGTATAAACGAGTTTCTTAGCCTGATTCATCAGATGGTTTCATTTCATGGAAACCGTGTGACCTCGCAGCATTAGGATTCATTCGCTCGACGGTACGCGGATACTTTTTTATTTAACCAGTCGCTGCTGTTTGGTCGTGACGTATGTAATGCAGCAAATCCCGTTGGAAGGAGGACAATAACCAAACATTATAACCAAATAATAACCAAATTCACCAAACATTCTCTTTGTTCCGGCTTTAAATCCTCGATCTGGGGAATCGTCGCCAACACAGAATGTCTGTCTTCGTCTACATTCATCTCGACGCTTTGTTTACTGTTGTGCTGTTCCACAAAAGGGACACAGACAGACGCCACCAGTTTGACGTCATGACTTCAACTACAACTCACAGCTGATTGGTCGGTGCGTGGTCTACAACTTCCGGGGTTCTTGCAAACCATCTAGATCAGGGGTGTCAAACATATTGCCCGAGGGCTGGATTTAATCTGGCCCTTGGCTGATTTTCTAAAATATTTGAATTATATTTTCTATTAAAATCTTGTTAATTTTCTGTGGTGTTTATCACAGCAGCGTCTCCAGCGTCTCTGTACGTGGCCCCTCCCACCAGAGCAGCACAAATGAAGACTTGTCTCTTTCCAAACGCTCTTAAAGGACGATCGTTTTGACTGTTGACCGTGACACCCTCATCAGAAAAATGTCCAACATGAGAAAAGTGGAGCCGAGTGCAGGATTTTACAACAAAAATTGACTTATGCCTATTTATACAAGTTCATGTTAAAACATTGTGTTGAAATAGAATTTTTCTTAAAGTTTCAGGTTGTTCATAATATTATAATATTTTGTAAAAGAAAGATTTCATCAGTTAAAAAAGATTTCTGTAATAGATTTGTGTTTCTGTGCACAAATATTTGAACTTATTGTTATTTTTGGGGTTTATATGACATGAGTTTTCTGATCCGGCCATTTGGGATCAAAGTAGGTTGGATACGGTCCCCGGACCAAAATTGTTCTAGTGTTTTCTGATTCCTGAACTAGTCGCTGGAGAAAAATGAAACTGAGCGGAGGCACTAGGTGACATCGGCCTTTTCTTCCTCTGAACTGAAAACTGTAGCTGTAACAAAATAATGTAGTAAAATACAACAAAAAATCCTCTTGGCAATATATCGATACAGCAGCCCATGATATCGATACTGCATCATCACATTAAAGGTTGTATAGAGGATTTTCCAAGAGAGAGATTCCGTGCGAATGAACTAGCTACTACTACAACATGCAGCAGCAAGCAGACTCTTTCTTTGCCTTGAAAATTAAGTTTTCAGACATAGGATATCGCATTCGTGTCCTGAAAAACGTTTGTCTAACTCTTGGAAGTAAAGTACATTTTCATAATAAGCAGAAGTTTCCTGTCCAGGAGTAATTTGTGGACCAGTGCTTCAGTCTTTAGACCCTTCGTCTGCTTCAGTCGCGCCATCGCTGGAATGAATCTCCAAGAATCACCTTAGTTTGGTTTCGCTGCTTTTCCCCTTGTCTTCTTCTTTCAGCGACCTCAAAAATGGACTTTGTTTTGGGGCGAACTGCTCCTGGATTCTTGTCGCCATCGCAACAAACTTTGTGCGAACTGCGAGGAAGATATAGGTCAAAAAAGCCGCTAAAACTGTTGCGTTGGTGGAGTAAACAGCGTCTGTGCGTCTTGCGTCTGTGGACTGTGTGACAGTCGTACGTAAACCACGTAACGGCGGCGCGCAGGCAAGTCAGTTACACTAGAAACGTAGGGAGTTTGATTGACAGCCTGTCAGCTCACAGATAACGAGGCAGTGTCGTTATCTATTGGCAAATGTTTAGCCCCACCACGTCCAGAGTTGATGAATTATTATTCTCTTTTTTTTGGTCATCATAATTACAAGGCTACTGCATCTCTATAATCTATCACTGACAATTTGAAACAAAAAACAAAAACAAAAAAAATCCTCCATACAACCTTTAAACGATACGATATACTGATATTTACATTTTTGTACAGCCCTACTTCACTGTGTTTTTAAACTCCACACATCTTCAGGAGAATCGTTTGGATGATTTCAGCTCTGGAATTGCCAAACTCTACTGAACTAAAGATAAAATGAGCTGTTCACTTGGAAAATACTTGCTTCGTGACATCACAAGGTGGAACAGAGCATTTTAATCTTAAAGTGTTACTCAAACATGTGTGAATGAAACAAAACACAACTCCTGGTTAGTTTTTTATAACACAACTTCAAGCTCACAAGAGTCAATTTTGTGTCATATGTGGTCACATTTTTATACAGCGCTTTTCCACATAAAAGGTTCTCTTAGCGCTGAACGACCAGAACTATTTTTAAGAAGAAGAAACGTCTACATGATCGAGGAATAAATGAATTTGGCTTTAAAATCAGAATAAACCACCCACTTAATAATCATTTTTATCAGGAATTAAGTGTTTACGTGGTCTATTTAAAGCAGAATTTATTTTTTTATTAAAATATTTGTATTCAGTATTAAAGCTCTCATATAAAAGTGACAAGTGTGGCATTAAACCTTTCTGTCATCATGGAAACCAAACCAGACCAAGTTACAGGTCAGGTCTGTGGAGAGGCGCCCCCGCTCACAGTCAGAATGTTTGTTTTTCGAGGTATTTTTGAGCTGTAAAACCTGCACCTGTAACTGAATAAATGTAAAGTAGAACTGATTAAAGTCACACTGTGGAACATTCCAGACACAGCAGTGACGTCTCCATAGAAACAAGAATGAATATCTACTTATCTACTATTGTTTTAGACTCGATTTGAATCTGATTTTCAGTATTTTTACTTCACAGGTTGTTGTGATGAAGTGACCTGGGACCTTTGGGACTTCGGGAGTGTCTTTTTTTCCCTGTGTGTGTGTTTGTGTGTGTGTGTTGCTCTGTGTGTGTGTTTGTGTGTGTGTGTTGCTCCGTGTGTGTGTGTTTGTGTGTGTGTTTGTGTGTGTGTGTGTGTGTGTTTGTGTGTGTGTTGTGTTGCTCCGTGTGTGTGTGTGTTGTGTGTGTGTGTGTGTGTGTGTGTGTGTGTGTGTGTGTGTGTGTTGCTCCGTGTGTGTGTGTTTGTGTGTGTGTTTGTGTTCATGTCCTGCTGTGTGTAATAACAGTGATTAGAGCAGAGCCAGAGCTCCTCACACAAACTGCACTGAGCTGAAGGAGGAACAGAGTCTCACAACAAACACACACACACACAAACACACACACACGGAGCACACACAACACACACACAACACACACACACACACACACACACACACAAACACACGCACACACACACTACTCACCATTATTTTGAACCAGTACACTACTACTAATACTATTACTCCTACTCCTACTACTATTACTACTCCTACTACTACTACTATTACTTCTACTACTCCTCTTACTCTTACTACTACTACTACTACTATTACTCCTACTACTCCTCTTACTCTTACTACTACTACTATTACTCCTACTACTCCTCTTACTCTTACTACTACTACTACTACTATTACTCCTACTACTCCTCTTACTCTTACTACTACTACTACTACTATTACTCCTACTACTCCTCTTACTCTTACTACTACTACTACTATTACTCCTACTCTACTACTATTACTACTCCTACTACTACTACTATTACTACTACTACTCCTACTACTCTTACTACTACTACTACTACTATTACTACTACTTACTTACTACTACTACTACTATTACTCCTACTACTCCTCTTACTCTTACTACTACTACTACTATTACTCCTACTACTCCTCTTACTACTTACTACTACTACTACTACTATTACTCCTACTACTCCTACTTACTACTACTACTACTACTACTACTATTACTCCTACTACTACCTACTTACTCTTACTACTACTACTACTACTACTATTACTCCTACTACTCCTCTTACTCTTACTACTACTACTACTACTATTACTCCTACTACTCCTCTTACTCTTACTACTACTACTACTACTATTACTCCTACTACTCCTCTTACTCTTACTACTACTACTACTATTACTACTACTACTACTACTACTATACTACTACTACTACTACTACTACTCTTACTACTACTACTACTACTACTACTTACTATTACTCCTACTACTCCTCTTACTCTTACTACTACTACTACTACTATTACTCTACTACTCCTCTACTCTCTACTACTACTACTACTACTACTACTACTACTACTACTACTATTACTCCTACTACTCCTACTTACTACTACTACTACTACTACTATTACTACTACTCTCTTACTCTTACTACTACTACCTACTACTCCTACTACTCTACTACTACTACTACTACTATTACTCCTACTACTACTACTACTACTCTACTACTCCTACTTACTACTATTACTCCTACTACTACTACTTACTACTACTACTACTCCTACTCCTACTACTACTACTCCTACTACTACTATTACTCCTACTCCTACTACTACTTACTCCTACTACTACTCCTACTACTACTACTACCTCTACTACTTCTCCTACTACTACTTCGTATTACTCCTACTACTACTCTTACTCTTACTACTACTACTACTATTACTCCTCCTCCTACTACTACTACTATTACTCCTACTACTTACTACTACTACTACTTACTCCTACTACTTACTATTACTACTCCTACTACTCCTACTACTACTATTACTATTACTCCTACTACTCCTACTACTCCTATTACTACTACTCCTACTACTCCTACTACTACTACTACTACTACTACTACTCCTACTACTACTATTACTACTACTATTACTACTACTACTCCTACTCCTCCTCCTCCTCCTCCTCCTCCTCCTCCTCCTCCTACTACTACTACTACTACTACTACTACTACTACTACTACTACTACTACTACTACTACTACTACTACTACTACTACTACTACTACTACTACTACTACTACTACTACTGTTACTAGTAGCAGCAGTAGCAGTAAAACTAATGGTACTACTGCTACTAATTCTACTGCTGTTACTGCTACTCCCAGGGCAGTAGACGGGGAAGAAAAAGAGTCTGTTGTCCGAAGGCCCCGGGGTTTTTGAGGCCCAGAATTGGACTCATATTAAATAATATTGGGGGGGGTTGTTCAGTGATCAGTGTTCAATCTCCAGCACAGAGTTTTATTTTTCAGCTGCTCGAAACATACAGACAAAGCCTCATTTTAAAGGGCGACAAAACACCAAAATCACTTTTTTTCTCCTGGCTCTCTGTGTAAATGTGTCTAAAACAGAAGTGTATCTCTGTCCCTGGATTTATTTTGGTATTTTCGTACATATTTATTAAACATGTGACTTTTTGGGGCAAAGTCGTGTCTGTATCGGCCTCTTTAGGATCAACTACGGTCAGGACATTTGAATTTTTGTGCTGGACTAACGGCGTCAACGAGTCAGACTTAGAGGTTAGAGGTTATTACGTGACGAGCGCAGACACCGGCGTCTACGGGCGGGACGTGAGGAGCCCCTCTCAGCCCCGCCCCGACCTGGATTGTTGTGGCTGTCGGTGGGCTGTCAATCATCACTCCAGAGACTGGCCCACACCCGCTGAGCACCGCCCACTCTGGAGGATTTTTCTGATTTTGCTTATGTAAAGCTTCGGGAGGGTGTTTAATGTCTCTTTAAAGATGCATTGTGCAACTTTTCTGGTTAAGTGTCCACTACCTGCTTGTCTCTATGGAGATGTTATTGCTTTAATCACATTCATCTAGCATTTATTCATTACAGCTGTTTGTATTGCTCTGAAACACAATAATTCCTTCTGTAAAAACACTGAAAAACACAACTCCAGGTCTGTTTGTGATGAGGAAATGACATCATAACAGAGTCCAGAAGAGGCTCATTTGGTCTTCCAATAATTTATGTTATTAGGTTATTTTTTTCTCAGACCAAGAGTTTTGTTTTCATGCGTGACACGGCGCTCTTCCTCAGAGTCTCGTGATGTCGCTGTGACGTGTCTGGCTGGATTAAAGAAGCAAATCGAAACATGGAAACGTGTCCACGGGATGAGGGGCTTTTTTTTTTTCTCACACACCTGGGATCTGTCCTGAGGAAGTGGGACTGCAGGTGGCGCTGTCGTCCTGCACCAAAACCTGTTTTAAATCAGCTGAGCGACACGTCACAGAAACATCACGTGACTCTGAGGAAGAGCGCAGGGAGCAGAACAAACTGTGAGGGATGAAAACAAACCCTTGGTCTGAAAAAAGTACGTAAGCCAAGAGGGGTCACAACAAAACGCAAACGCCGCGACAAATGCGACAACACAACAAAAAGCCACAACACACCAAAAAAAGCCACAACGGAAATTCCCGCGAGACTCTATTTTGATGCAAACGGCGCAACAAATACAAACGCCACAACACAAACGCAAAAGCCGCAACTCATTAAAAAGCCGCAACACATTAAAAAGTCACAACGGAAGTGACCGCGGGACTCTATTTTCCGACGGACCGATCAAGCGGCAAGTGAAGAAGAAGAACTACAACGTGAAAAGTAAAGGAACGGAGAAGTTGGAAACGTAAGTCAAAGTAATTTATTGTTTTATCATTATTCGTTTCATGTTGTAGTTCTTCTTCTTCTTCACTTGTAGCTTAATCGGTCCGTCGGAAAATAGAGTCCCGCGGTCACTTCCGTTGTGGTTTTTTGAAGTGTTGTGGCTTTTTAATGTGTTGTGGCTTTTGCGTTTGTGTTGCGGCGTTTGCATTAAACTAGAGTCCTGCGGTCACTTCCGTTGTGGCTTTTTTTTTGTGTTGTGGCTTTTTTTTTGTTGTGTTGTGGCTTTTTTTTTGTTGTGTTGTGGCTTTTTTTTGGTGTTGTGGCTTTTTTTTGTTGTGTTGTGGCTTTTTGTTGTGTTGTGGCTTTTTGGTGTGTTGTGGCTTTTTGGTGTGTTGTGGCTTTTTTTGGTGTGTTGTGGCTTTTTGTTGTGTTGCGGCTTTTTAATGTGTTGCGGCTTTTGCGTTTGTGTCGTGGCATTTGTATTTGTTGCGGCGTTTGCATTAAACTAGAGTCCCGCGGTCATTTCCCTTGTGGCTTTTTTTTTATGTGTTGTGGCTTTTTTTGGTGTGTTGTGGCTTTTGTTGGTGTGTTGTGGCTTTTTTTTGGTGTGTTGTGGCTTTTGTTGGTGTGTTGTGGCTTTTTTTGTGTGTTGTGGCTTTTTTTTGGTGTGTTGTGGCTTTTTGTTGTGTCGTCGCATTTGTATTTGCTGCGGCGTTTGCGTTTGTTGTGACCCCTGTCGGCTTCCGTAAAAAAGAACCTAAAAACATGACATTATAACACAGATCAGTAAACAGTGTGTGTGTGTGTTGTTGTGTGTGTGTGTGTGTGTGTGTTGTTGTGTGTGTGTGTTTTGTACTCACATGACAGCCTGGGGGTTCTGGAGCATACACGCCTTGGGGCCGAAGGTGGTGACGGGGCTGGGGCCATGGAGCCACTGAGTCCTCCTGAAAACACACAAACACACAAACAGAGACGCACAACTGTTAGAAACCGTGAAAACACAAACACGAGGGCTGCAAAAACAGAAAACATCCGTCAGACACAAACACGCGAGGCTCGTCCAAGTCTGATCCCGTCACATCTCAGAGGCTCAGAGGTCCTGGTCTGGACTTGGACCGGAGACCACTGGGAAAATCAGGAGCCACAGGAGGCGCCAAGTCACAAAAAACTGTTGTTGTGTCCTTAGGCAAGACACTTCACCCACATTGCCTAGTATGAGAGTGGAGTGTGTGCGTGAGTGATGGTGTTGGTTGGTGGTGGAGCAGATGGGCTGGCAGCCGCGCTTCCGTCAGTTTGCCCCAGGGCAGCTGTGGCTAATCCGGGTCTAAAGTAGGACGACCACAAGAGTTAACCAGGTCTAAACCAGGTCTAAACCAGGACTAAACCAGGACTAAACCAGGTCTAAACCAGGTCTAAACCAGGACTAAACCAGGTCTAAACCAGGTCTAAAACCAGGTCTAAACCAGGACTAAACCAGGTCTAAACCAGGACTAAACCAGGTCTAAACCAGGACTAAACCAGGTCTAAACCAGGACTAAACCAGGACTAAACCAGGTCTAAACCAGGACTAAACCAGGTCTAAACCAGGACTAAACCAGGACTAAACCAGGTCTAAACCAGGTCTAAACCAGGACTAAACCAGGACTAAACCAGGTCTAAACCAGGACTAAACCAGGTCTAAACCAGGACTAAACCAGGACTAAACCAGGACTAAAACCAGGTCTAAAACCAGGTCTAAACCAGGACTAAACCAGGACTAAACCAGGTCTAAACCAGGTCTAAACCAGGTCTAAACCAGGACTAAACCAGGACTAAACCAGGACTAAACCAGGTCTAAAACCAGGTCTAAACCAGGTCTAAACCAGGACTAAACCAGGACTAAACCAGGTCTAAACCAGGTCTAAACCAGGTCTAAACCAGGACTAAAACTAAACCAGGTCTAAACCAGGACTAAACCAGGTCTAAACCAGGTCTAAACCAGGTCTAAACCAGGACTAAACCAGGACTAAACCAGGTCTAAACCAGGTCTAAACCAGGTCTAAACCAGGTCTAACCAGGCCTAAACCAGGACTAAACCAGATCTACCTTAAGACTAAACCAGGTTTAAACCAGGTCTAAACCTGTTCTAAACCAGGACTACCACATGTATTAACCAGGTCTAAACCAGGTCTAAACCAGGACTAAACCAGGTCTAAACCAGGTCTAAACCGGGACTAAAACAGAACTACCTTAAGACTAAACCAGCTCTAAACAAGGACGACCAGAAGATTTAACCAAGTCAAAACCTGGACTAAATCAGGTCTAAACAAGGATTACCACGAGAGTTAACC
Source organism: Boleophthalmus pectinirostris (assembly GCF_026225935.1). Lineage (NCBI taxonomy): Eukaryota > Metazoa > Chordata > Actinopteri > Gobiiformes > Gobiidae > Boleophthalmus > Boleophthalmus pectinirostris. The sequence continues at coordinate 3,724,968 of NW_026571515.1, read as the reverse complement.
AGGTCTAAACCAGGTCTAAACCAGGACTAAACCAGGACTACCATAAGCTTGAACCAGGAACTTGAACAGAACAGAACAGAACTTGAAAATCAGGAGCCACAGGAGGAGCCAGTCACAAAAACTCTTCTTCATCCACATTGTTTAGTAAGAAAATATTGTGTGTGTGAGTGATGGTGGTCGGACATGGTGCAGATTGGCAGCCGCGCTTCCGTCAGTCTGCCCCAGAGCAGCTGTGGCTACAACAGTAGTCAGCATCACCACCGGGTCTGGAGTGAATGAGTAACACTGTAAATCGTTTTTGTGACAATCGTCTGTAAAAGGTTTGACCAGGTTTTGTATTCACCCTGTGTGTGTGTCTGTGTGTGTGTGTGTGTGTGTGTGTGTGTGTGTGTGTGTGTGTGTGTGTGTGTGTGTGTGTGTGTGTGTATGTGTGTGTGTGTGTGTGTGTGTGTGGTGTGTGTGTGTGTGTGTGTTGTGTGTGTGTGTGTGTGTGTGTGTGTGTGTGTGTGTGTGTGTGTGTGTGTGTGTGTGTGTGTGTGTGTGTGTGTGTGTGTGTGTGTGTGTGTGTGTGTGTTGTGTGTGTGTGTGTGTGTGTGTGTCTGTGTGTGTGTGTGTGTGTGTGTGTGTGTGTGTGTGTGTGTGTGTGTGTGTGTGTGTGTGTCTGTGTGTGTGTGTGTGTCTGTGTGTGTGTGTGTGTGTGTGTGTGTGTATGTGTCTGTGTGTGTGTGTGTGTGTGTCTGTGTGTGTGTGTGTGTGTGTGTGTGTGTGTGTGTCCTGTGTGTGTGTGTGTGTGTGTGTGTCTGTGTGTGTGTGTGTGTGTGTGTGTGTGTGTGTGTATGTGTGTGTGTGTGTGTGTGTGTGTGTGTGTGTGTGTGTGTGTGTGTCTGTGTGTGTGTGTGTGTGTGTGTGTATGTGTGTGTGTGTGTGTGTGTGTGTGTGTGTGTGTGTGTGTGTGTGTGTGTGTGTGTCCACTCGGGATAATTCTGCCTTTTATGGACCGATTGTCACAAAATTTGGTACGTGGGTCAAGTCCTCGAGCCCGAGGCCGAAAGAAAAGTCTGGTGACGATTCGAGGTCATTTGAGGTCACACGGGTCAATTGAAAGGTCACGTCGTTATAAAGGAGCGGCAATTTCGGCAATTTCTGAACCATATTCACCCAATCATCACACAAGTTGGCACACACATAACCAGGCACACTGGATGTTACAGGTTGAAACCGGTCAAGGTCACCAAGGTCAAATATGGGCCCGGTCAAGCAGAAGTAAACATCAAGGCCAAAAATTCAAGTTAATTCATCTGATATAAAAATGTATTGAACAGATACATATGTACTCTAGTTTATCAAACTGTTGACCTTTTTTCTGGACCATTTTTGGTTCTAAAGTTCCATATGTTTTAAACAGACCATGTATGAAACATGGAACAAAAATTATTTCCCAAATTTCAAAAACCCAAAAATCATGTAAATAAATGGATGTATTTCATCATATCTTGTGTTATTCCATCTTTGAACTGTTGATGAAGGTACATGATTTTTTTTTTTTATGTATTTAAAATGATAAAAATGTTCTTGGAAGGACTGACATATTTTATAGAAATAGTTTCCTTTCATTTTGAAGTAATATTAAAGTTTTCAGAAGAAAAAACTGACAAATTGATGTAAAATCCTGCACCTTCTACTTGTTTGTACAATTTTCCCTCCATTACTTTTCCCTCCGTTACCATGACATTTCTTAATAAAAAATCTCATGAGTCAAAAAGTAAGAGGTTTTTCAACCTAATCTTGTACCATATGGTAGAAAACTATATGAAGCAAATATTCAAACCAGTTTGTTAAGGATATGTAAGTGAGAACCAAGAGTTATCACTGTTTGGATTTATTGCCCAAAAAGTGCTGCATATTTCATTCCCTCCGTTACCGACATGAGTTTTTAAAATTTTTTTGTCAACAACTTGAAAGAATCTCACAGGTTTAACTTGACCCTGTTGGAGTGTAACTCTTTCCTACATTCTGATACTTTACTTATTTCAATAGTCCCTCTAGTTTCTGAATAAGAGACATTTGAATGTCAAAAATCTGCCCCCGTTTCCCTCCGTTACCACTTGACCAAACCCAAATGCGTTTTTGGTCATAACAAACACATGTGAGTGACGTGACTCTGTGGTGTGTTCAGGGACAGTACGACACACACAGACAAATGACTCCACACATAAACACTGATGCGGAGCCACATAGTTGAACATTTATCTGTCTGTAAATTGGATTAAATCAACATAATGTAGAGAGTCTAAGATTTATAACGAGGTATAACAAGCCCACATGAAATATCGGCCCATATCGGCGAGATTTAGGCCGACTTCCGATTTTTAGCAGAGGCGAGACAGGACATAAGCACTGTGTCAAAACACGCTCTCTAAAACCGCTACAGTCATCATCAGGAGCTCGGAGAACGACTCGTGATGGACACAGAAAGTTTACAGGCGCGGAGGAGGAGGAATATAAAACACTTCACGACATCAGACAGAAACTTTACAAGAACAACTTCTGAAGGAAAAGACGCGAGGAGCAGACGAACAAAGTGAAATGGTGAGTGTTACGGCCCCGAGCCCTCCAGGTCTGTGATTTGTTTTGTGTGTGTTTTACTTTCTTTATTGTTCCGCCTGGAATCCTGCTGTGAGAGCCCTGGTCCCTGATTGGTGGATTACCTCTACACCTGGCCAATCCCGCCTCACCTCCAGACTCCTCCCCTTTATTTAAGGAAATTCCCAGCACCTGTTCGGGGCTGTTTGCCATTTTGTGTTTGTGTTCGTGTGTGTAGTTCTGTAGTTTAGTTCTGTAGTTTAGTTCTGTAGTTTAGTTCTGTAGTTTAGTTCTGTAGTTTAGTTCTATTTTGTGCCTTTTTTTTTTTTTTTTTTGGTCACTCGATTCTGTTTGTGGGCTTAAGTGGTTTAATTTGGGGAATTTGTGTTTTAGTTTTGTCTGTGTCCCTTAGTCTAACCACTCGTTTGTGTAAGTCTGCGTCACCCGTTTGTGGCACAAAACTCATCTGTTGTTTTGTTTGTTTGTTTAAAGTAGGGACGGGCGTTCGATGAAATTTTCTTAATCGATCGTCGGAAGATTTAACGATCGATTAATCATTAACGTTTTTATATTAAAATGATTATCATTATTATTACTATCTGCACTAGGGATGGGCATGATTAGTCGATTAATCGATAATTGATCATTAAGAATTTCATCGATTACGCTCATTTTAATCGACAAACTGAATGTAGGTTGTTGTGTGTAGTGTAATGTGACCAAACAGGTGTGTACATGTGTCTCTGCATCAGAAGGAGCGAGACACAAACAGTGGGTCAGTCTGCAGCGTAATGAAGTGCAAATGCGAATGATGTGCAACGATGACTTGTATAAGAAAGTCCACGCTTTCCGTTCGGGACAAGTGTGAGTCCATGTGCACAGTGTATAAAGCAGCACATATGTTTCTGTGTCCAGTGGGAAAAAGTTTTACCAGGTGAGAGTCGCTCAATGTGGATGACGAGGCCCCGCCCCCCTCCCCCCGTACGCTGTCCTGGTTTTGACAAACACAAATCTGGTCACACTGACCTGTATTCACCTGAGTCATGTCTTTTAATCCAACACAAGTTGAACCACATCAGCGACACAAGAGCTGGAGTTTTATCTTCACTTAGTTTATGTAAATTAGTGATGTGGTTTTAAGTTTTGTTTCTGTGAGATTTGAACAAAACTGAAATTAAACACATTATAATGTCAAACAGCTGATGTGGATCTAGAGTCGTTACGGTTTATATGTCGTAAAGTTGAATTTATTTATGCAGATTAGTAGTGCAGATAGTAATAATAATGATGATCATTTTAATATAAATACGTTAATGATTAATCGATAATCGATTAATCATTAATAATTAATTCTTCCGACGATCGATTAAGAAAATTTCACCGAATGCCCATCCCTAGTCTGCACTACTAATCTGCATAAATAAATTCAACTTTACGACATATAAACATAATCGACTCTAGAGCCACATCAGCCCGTTTGACATCATAATGTGTTTAATTCCAACCTACATTCGGTTTGTCGATTAAAATTTACGTAATCGATGAAATTCTTAAATGATCAATTATCGATTAATCGATTAATCATGCCCATCCCTAGTTTAGAGTATTCTCTGTATATTTTAGTCTGTTTTGTTAATTTACCTTTTACAACCCTATTAATTAAACCTCATTTAATTTATTTCATTTAACGTCTTGTTTTTTTTTTTTTTTGTTGCTTCCCACGCCTCAAAGCGAGGAGCTTCACCACAGATACGACTCGTTATCGCTGCAAAACATCGTCTCTCTCGTGGTCAACCTTTGTATTGTGATCAGTGTTGGGAGTGTTACTTTTAAAATGTAATCCCCTACAGATTACAGATTACACACACCAAAATGTAGTTTGTAACAGAATCCATTAAATTACTTAAAGTGAGTAATGTAATCTGAATACTTTGGATTACTTGATATTGTCATGTTTTTTAAAACTACATGAATGAATCAACCACATCCTGAAAATTTTTGTTTGTTCTCTTCAAATTGGCTGTTGAGCCCAAGTCTCGTTTAGTCCTGGTTTTAGTTCTGGTTTAGTCCTGGTTTAGACCTGGTTTATTACTAGTTTTATTACTAGTTTTAGTCCTAGTTTTAGTTTAGTCCGTTTTAGTTCTGGTTTATTAGTCCTAGTTTTTAGTACCTTTAGTTTTTAGTCCTAGTTTTAGTCCTAGTTTTTAGTTCCTGGTTTAGTCCTGGTTTAGTCCAGTCCTGGTTTAGTCCTGGTTTAGTCCTAGGGTTTAGTCCTGGTTAGTCCTGGGTTTAGTCCTGGGTTTAGTCCCCTGGTTTTAGTTCTGGTTTTAGTCCTAGTTTTTAGTTTACCTGGTTTAGTCCTGGTTTAGACCTAGTCCTTTTAGTCCATGGTTTTAGTCATTTAGTTTTAGTCCTAGTTTTAGTCCTGGTTTAGTCCTGGTTTAGCCCAAAATGTGAAAACAGGAAAATCCCGCTGTGTAATCCATTTACTTCAGCAAAGTAACTGTAATCCAATTACCACTCACTGAAACAGTAACTGTAACTGAATACAGTTACTCATAATTTGTACTCTGATTACTTAACTCCGGTACATGTAATCTGTTACTCCCCAACACTGATTGTGATTTTAAACATAATTCGTCCCCACAGCTCCGTCGACGTTCCCGGTGTAAATCCCGGCTCAGGAGCAGCGCGGCTCGTGGACCCGTCTCCAGGTCTCCAGCTCGTCTTGGTCAGGACTTCAGCTGGAGGATTTGATTTGATCTACGTTTATGCGCGTGTGTTTTGGGTTTTGGGAAAGCCGGGGCGGGAATCAAACCCGGAACGTTGTGTCTGTGAGGCGTGTGTGTCGCTCAGAGGGTAAAAATGTAAAGACAATGAAGCTGAACAATGGAACTGCTTCCTGGAACAGAGAAACAAAAGACTCCAGACACAGTTCCTCAAACATGACAGTGAAAAACAAAAAGAAAAATAGAATTACAGTCTTAAAGATGCACTATGTAACTTTTTGAGGGTCTGTCACCTGCTTGTTTCTATGGTAATGTCGTTGCTCGGCCTGGAATGTTCCACAGTGTGACATTAAACAGCTCTACCTTAAACTTTAAATTTAATTACAGGTGGTTTTACGGCTCAAAAATGCCTTGGGGAAAAAAAAAAAACATTCTGACTGTGAGCGGGGTCGCCTCTCCACAGATCTGACCTGTGACTTGGTCTGGTTTGGTCTCCGTGAAGTTAGAAAGGTTTAATGCCATACTGTGGAACATTCCAGACAAAGCAAAAAAAAAAAAAAATCTCCATGAAGAAAAGCGTTTGACGAAGGCTCCACCGGGAAAGTTACACAATGCACCTTTCTTAAAAAAAAAAAAAGAACTATAGATTCTTTAGATCTTTTATCAGAATGTTCAAAATTTGGAAATGGAGACAAAATGAAGCAACATAATATATTTACAATAATTAACTCTTGAGCAACTAATGGTTTTATGACATTATAACAAAATAATAAGCAACAATTTTGAATTTCCAAGGTACAAATCTTATTTACTTTGTTTGTCTGTTCAGAAGGATGGAAAAAAAAACAGTTTTCTAACCTTAAAATAATATTTGAGTGTCACAAAAAGTATAATTTATGATGAAATGTGTAATAAATCTGTAGACGAAGTGAAAAACTGTTGTGGGCTCAACTTTTCTGTGAGGATTTGTCCAGTAAAATCTAAAAAATGTGGATTTTGACTTCGTAAAAATGCTCAGTGTCGATCATAAACTTTTATCAAAAAAAAAATTATGTGACAATTGTGTTTTACACAAAACTAAACCAGGACTAAACCAGGACTACCACAAGACTAAACCAGGTCTAAACCCAGGACTAAACCAGGTCTAAACCAGGACTACCACAAGACTAAAGCAGGACTAAACCAGGTCTAAACCTAAACCAGGACTAAAACCAGGTCTAAACCAGGACTAAACCAGGTCTAAACCAGGACTAAACCAGGTCTAAACCAGGTCTAAACCCAGGACTAAACCAGGTCTAAACCAGGACTAAACAACCAGGACTAAAGGACTAAAACCAGGTCTAAAACTAAACCAGGTCTAAAAACCCAGTAGGACTAAAGACTAAACCAGAACTAACGCAGGACTAACCCAGGTCTAAACCAGGACTAAACCAGGTCTAAACCAGCACTAAAGTAGGTCTAAACCAGGACTACCATAAAACACGTGTGAATGAAACCAACACAAGTCCAGGTCTGTTTGTGACGAGGAAACGACATTAGACCAGATCAGAAAATCTCGTTTTATCGTCCCTTTAAATGATTTTGAACTTGAGCCTAAAACTCCAGTTAAGACCAAACCTAAGCCTCTAAATCGTGTGACTTGGTTAACGAGGACATATTGTTACAGAGACTAAAGAGGGTGAAATATTGAAATGGGATTAGGCCGGACATGTCGGCGTGCAGCGTGTTCAGAGCCGCGCAGGGGTCAGGGGTCAGACCGGAGATAATCCTCTTAACGCTGGCTCCATCTGCTGTTTACAGACGCTCAACATCTCAACATCCTCCCGCCGACAGACTGAATGACAGAGAGAGACCGAGTGACCAAGAGACCGACTGAGAGACCGACCGAGAGGACCGACCGACGAGAGACCGACGAGAGACCGAGACCGAGAGACGACCGAGAGACCGAGACCGAGAGACCGACCGAGAGAGACCGAGAGAGACCGACCGAGAGACCGACCGAGAGACCAAGAGACCGACCGACAGACCGACCGAGAGACCGACAGACCGACCGAGAGACCGAATGACAGAGAGAGACCGACTGAGAGACCGACCGAGAGAGACCAAGAGACCGACCGAGAGACCGACCGAGAGACCAAGAGACCGACCGAGAGAACTGACTGAGCGACCGACAGAGCGACCGACCGAGAGACCGACTGAGAGACCAAGAGACCGACCGAGAGACTGACTGAGCGACCGACTGAGCGTCCGACCGAGAGACCGACCGAGAGACCAACCGAGACCGACCGACCGACCGACTGAGAGACCAAGAGACCGACCGAGAGACCGACTGAGAGACCAAGAGACCGACGAGAGAGACCGACTGAGAGACCAAGAGACCGACCGAGAGACCGACTGAGAGACCAACAGACCGACGAGAGACTGACTGAGCGACCGACTGAGCGACCGACCGAGAGACCGACCAAGAGACCAACAGACCGACCGAGAGACTGACTGAGAGACGACTGAGAGACCGACTGAGAGACCGACCGAGAGACCAACAGACCGACCGAGAGACTGACTGAGCGACCGACCGAGCGACCGACCGAGAGACTGACTGAGCGACCGACTGAGCGAGAGACCGGAGAGACCGACCAAGAGACCAACAGACCGACCGAGAGACTGACTGACGACCGACGACCGAGCGACCGACCGAGAGACCGACTGAGAGACCAGACTGAGAGACCGACTGAGAGACCAAGAGACCGACCGAGAGACCGACTGAGAGACCAAGAGACCGACCGAGAGACCGACCGAGAGACCGACCGAGAGACCGACCGAGAGACCGACCGACCGAGAGACCGACTGAGAGACCAAGAGACCGACCGAGAGACCGACTGAGAGACCGACTGAGAGAGACCGACCGAGAGACCGACCGAGAGACCGACTGAGAGACCAAGAGACCGACCGAGAGACCGAGAGACCGACTGAGAGACCAAGAGACCGACCGAGAGACCGACCGAGACCGAGACCGACCGAGAGACCGAGAGACCGACGAGAGACCGACCGAAGAGACCGACCGAGAGACGACTGAGAGACCGAAGAGACCGACCGAGAGACCGACCGAGAGACCGACGAGAGACCGACTGAGAGACCAAGAGACCGACCGAGAGACCGACCGAGAGACCGACCGAGAGACCGACTGAGAGACCAACAGACCGACCGACAGACTGACCGAGAGACCGACCGAGAGACCGACCGAGAGACCGACTGAGAGACCGAAGCACAAATGTGTATTTAACGATGACTTCTACAAGAAATTCCACACTTTCCGTTGCGTTGGGACAAGTGTGAGTCCATGTGCACAGTGTATAAAGCAGCACATATGTTTCTGTGTCCAGTGGGAAAAAGTTTTTCCAGGTGAGAGTCGCTCAATGTGGATGACGAGGCCCCGCCCCCCTCCCCCCGTACGCTGTCCTGGTTTTGACAAACACAAATCTGGTCACACTGACCTGTATTCACCTGAGTCATGTCTTTTAATCCAACACAAGTTGAACCACATCAGCGACACAAGAGCTGGAGTTTTATCTTCACTTAGTTTATGCAAATTAGTGATGTGGTTTTAAGTTTTCGTTTCTGTGAGATTTGAACAAAACTGAATTAAACACATTATAATGTCAAACGGGCTGATGTGGCTCTAGAGTCGTTACGGTTTATACGTCGTCAAGTTGAATTTATTCATGCAGATTAGTAGTGCAGATAGTAATAATAATGATGATCATTTTTAATATAAAAACGTTAATGATTACTCGATAATCGATCGTTAATTCTTCCGACGATCGATTAAGAAAATTCAAATCAAATCAAATCAAACTTTATTTATAAAGCACTTTTCATACAAAATGCAACACAAAGTGCTTTACAGTGATTAAAAACAGTCCCGCATTTCCAACCACCCAACCACCCACCCACCAACCCAACCCCCGCACCCCAACCCCACATAGTCAAACAACCCAAACACACACTCACATACACACAAACATGCACACACACACACACGCACGCACACACACACACACACACACACACTCACACGCTAAAATACATAACCGGACACAATAAAATGTGAGGCTGAATACAGGCGAACCAGTTGAGAAAGCACCATCAGAGGAGCCGTCTGCACCGGGAGCAGTTTCATCGAATGCCCGTCCCTAGTCTGAACGCAGCCATTCTAACTCTTTACACTGACACCCACAACACCAGGAGACTCAAATACCTGATCATAACCGGGAAACTCATGTACTGTCCTTTACATATCACTAATTAAGGAAATAAAAATGGAGAACAACGTAAACACAGAGAAGTGGGTGTGTTTAAATGGCTTTCCTGACCTCATGAAGAGACGGGGTGTAACCTCCCACTGAGAAATGTATAAACTGACATTTCTGCTATTTTTGGTCCATTTAAAATCTCACTTTTTGCAAATAAATCTCCCACAATCCTCCTCGGTGTTTACTTCCTGTTACCTGGATTTTCCCCAGTAAACCTCAACTTCTCCAAAAGCCGGCGTGACCTTCAGAGTGACACAATCGCGGGTTTTTTTTTTAGACGTGCCTCGCCAGTGTTTTGTCACCGCAGGGCTTTTGTAAGGAGCCGTAGGTGTGACTTCCCTGTGTCTGTCCGGTAAACGGTTTGGTAATCCTGTCCTGATACTTCCTCTGAGAGATAAAAAAAAAACAAAAGCAGCAGTGTTCGGTTGCATCATCGACTCATTAATTTGTCCTGCACAGATCAAACTCGAGAATGTGGTATGAGGAAAGACAGTGAGAAAACAAATGCCAGTACAGGTTTGTGGTGTCAAAAGTATCAAAAAAATCCATAATAAATCAACTTAAAAGACAAACTGTGTAACTTTTTTTTCTTGTTTCTATGGACAAGTCTTTGCTCTGCTTGGAATATTCCACATTTACTCAGTTACAGGTGGTTTTCGAGCTCAAAAATACCTAGAAAAACAAACATTCTGACTGTGAGCGGCGTCGCCTCTCCACAGATCTGACCTGTAACTTGGTCTGGTTTGGTCTCCATGAAGATAGAAAGGTTTAATGCCCATTTCTAGGGCTGGGTGTCATTAAGAAGTTGCCGATACGATATAAATCCTTGATACTGTGCACTTTCAATTTGATATATTTCAAACTGATTCGATACGATTCAATAAAAATAAACACTAAATCGTGGCTGTGATACTAAAAGTCTAAAGGTTAAACGGCGTCTTGTGCAAAGTGATTATGAAACACGCCCATTTTAATAATCAAAACAGTGAAAATGTCAAATGTGTTGCTCAAACGAGTTTTCTTCCACTGAACAAACAACAAAACTGTAACTGTAACAAAATAATTCAGTAAAATAAACCAAAAAATACTCTTGGTGATATATCGATACTAGGGGTGTGGATTGCCTTGAGTCTCATGATACAATAGGGTTTGGTCAAGTGGTAACGGAGGGAAACAGGGGCAGATTTTATACATTCAAATGTCTCTTATTCAGAAACTAGAGGAACTATTGAAATAAGTAAAGTATCAGAATGTAGGAAAGAGTTACACTCCAACAGGGTCAAGTTAAACCTGTGAGATTCTTTCAAGTTCAAGACAAAAAATTTAAAAACTCATGTCGGTAACGGAGGGAATGAAATATGCAGCACTTTTTGGGCAATAAATACAAACAGTGATAACTCTTGGTTCTCACTTACATATCCTTAACAAACTGGTTTGAATATTTGCTTCATATAGTTTTCTACCATATGGTACAAGATTAGGTTGAAAAACCTCTTACTTTTTGACTCATGAGATTTTTTATTAAGAAGGTCATGGTAACGGAGGGAAAATTGTACAAACAAGTAGAAGGTGCAGGATTTTACATCATTTGTCGCTTTTTTCTTCTGAATACTTTAATATTACTTCAAAATGAAAGAAACTATTTCTATAAAATATGTCAGTCCTTCCAAGAAAATTTGTATCATTTTAAATTTTTTTTTTTTTTTAATCATGTCCCTTCATCAACAGTTCAAAGATGGAATAACACAAGATATGATGAATTACATCCATTTATTGACATGATTTGCAGGTCTTTGAAATCTGGGAAATAATTTTTGTTCCATGTTTCATACATGGTCTGTTTAAAACATGGAACTTTAGAACCAAAAATGGTCCAGAAAAAAGGTCAACAGTTTCATAAACTAGAGTACATATGTATCTGTTCAATACATTTTTATATCAGATGCATCAACTTGAATTTTTGGCCTTGATGTTTACTTCTGCTTGACCGGACCCGTATCATGACATAACTAAAACACAACGGACTCCAGGAACTCCAACGAAGGAAAAATCACACGAGGAAAAAAATCGTTAAAAGGCCTTTATTTAAATGGCCAAAGCCGACATGTTTCAACAACCTGGTCTTCATCAGGGCTTAGTTAAGAGAGGTGAAGACCAGGTTGGTTGAAACATGTTGGCATATCCATAGAAACCCCCAGGCAAAAAGTTCCACAGTGCACCTTTAAAGCTCTTGTTTTAGAATTGGTATTGGCGCGTCGCTTTCTCATTTTAAGTATCAAAACGAGGGAAAAAAATCTGTTTTAGAATAATCTGAAGAGACTGAAGGAGTGTGAACGTCGCCCACAGCTGCTCGTTTCTATGGAGACGTCACTGCTCTGCCTGGAATGTTCCACAGTGTGACATTAAACAACTCTACTCTACTTTTGTTCAATTCCAGGTGGCTTTAAAAGCTCAAAAATACCTTGAAAAACAAACATTGTGACTGTGAGCGGGTCAGGGTTTAGTCTCCGTGAAGACAGAAAGAAAGGTTTAATGCCGTACTGCGGAACATTCCAGACAAAGCAGTGACATCTCCATGGGGAAAAAAGCGTTTGAAGGACCCTCCAGCTCCAGCCAAATGCAGCTAAACCAGGGTAGCAGTTACAGCGGATAATTTATAGTCCAGTTCCGTATTAGAATAACAAGTGCATGGGCGGATGTGTGTTCTGGTTTTACACACACACACACACGCACACACACACACACACACACACAGCTCACATCAGACCCAGGCCTCTCTCATTTACGACACTTAATCAGGTTTTGAATCCGATTCTTTGTGAAGGGACTGAAGGGTCTGAGCCGCGCAGTGAAATGCTGCAAGAGTTTTACTGGAAAAAGCAAGAAATGAAAACACAATAAAGCGCTTACAACAGACTTTTATGATTCTCAAATTTTGACTTAATTTGGTAAGATTAAAACTAGTGTAAATATCAGTTACAGTTTTGCAAAAATCAAGAAGCGATTTGCGAGAAAAAGTGGCAAAATATAAGGCTGGGCGATACGGAGCAAAAAATACCGTAAATTCCGGACTATAAACCGCAATTTTTTTCTGACACTTGGAACACACGAAGAAATGCAGATGATGAAGTTTTTAAGTTAAAGGCGATTGATGTGTCTGTGGAAGAAGGAAACAGAGCTGCTGCACGTGAGCTCGACGTCAGTGAGTCGATGGTGAGATTTTGGCGACGGCAACACGACAAACTGACTAAATTTTCATTTGCATAAACTATAAGCGATTAAAAAAACAGCTCGCTCCTTGTGCCGGGCGAGTGGGGAGAGCACAGAGAAAGCGAACAAGTGAAGCAGCGTAATCAGAATTAAATATAAGCATTGTATCGATATAAACAATATGTCAGAGAATCCATTTCGTGTTTAAAAACTATCTCGATATATTTTAAAATATCAAGATATCGCCCACTCCTAGAAAAATATGCTGAAAATAACACTGGGGAGAATTGTTTTCATACGTTCGGCTCAGTTTACACACAAGAAACACATTTTTCTGATCATTTAAACTAGGGTTGGGCATCATTAACAAGTTGCCGATACGATACATACAGGCAAAGATACAATACGCGTCTCGATACCGTGCACTTTCAGTTCGATATGATATATTTAAAATCGATTCAATACGGTTCAATAAAAAAATAAAGGTTAAATAACATCTGTGATACTAAAAGTCTTTGTTAAACCACTTCTTCTTGTGCAAAGTTCATAAGAAACACAAACATTTTAATCATCAAAACACTGAAAATGTCAAATGTGTCGCATAAACAAGTTTCTTTCCTCTGAACAAGCAACAAAACTGTAGCTCTGAAACAAAATAATTAAGTAAAATACACAAAAAAATACTCTTGGCGATATATCAATGAAGCAGTCCACGATATTGATACTGTATCATCACATTAAACAGAACGATATATCGATATTTCAATATTTTTGCACACCTCTAACTTAAACACACTTTCAACAAAATAAAGGTGAACAGATTCTTATATTTGTATTTGTCAGATCATATTTTCTGTGAACATTAGAGGAGTTTTTCTAGGGAATAAGATTTAAACCAAAAAAAAATAAAAAAAATGGCCAAATTGTTACAAAAAAGTGTGTGTGTTTTTGCAAAAATCTGAAATACACGTAAGTAAACTGAGTATTTGAACCTGGTACGGGCGCTTTAAACGATAAAATGGAAGTCAGATAACATCGGTTACTGTAGGAAGTGCCAGTTCTCTGCCCATATCAACTCCAAGTCCAGTAAGAGTAAACAGAAGTCAGAAGTTACACTGCGTCATAAACACGGGCAGTGAAATCATGTTATACTGTTGTAAGTGTGTGTACTCGTGTGTGTGTGTGATGTTCTGTAGAAATCTGTGTTTACAAATGTTTCATAATAAACAGAGACTTGTTCCTGCTTCTACTCTGTCCTGGGTAACTACAAAATAATAACAGTATAATAAATAATAATAAATAATAATAAGAGTTTGCATGTTGCACTATGTTAAAATATCAGTATATTTAAAACTATGCAAGGACTCGAAAATCAAATATATAAAAACTTTAACTTTAGAGCCTTGTCAAAAAGTTGTCACGGCAAATTTCCGTCTAGTCCAGGATGTTTCCACTGGTACAAACGGGAAAAAAAAAATGATAAAATGGGTAAATGGATGTTTGGGGGGTTGTTTAATTAAGTTTGAAGGCTGGAGATGGTGGGACGGGGTTTTATAAATATGAACCTAGTCCTGAACCTAGTCCTGAACCTAGTCCTAGACCTAGTCCAGAGTCTAGTTCAGAACCTAGTCCACAGTCTAGGTCAGAGTCTAGTCCAGAGCCCAGTCCAGAACCTACTCCAGAGTCTAGTCCAGAACTCAGTCCAGAGTCTAATGCAGAACCTAGTCCACAGTCTAGTCCAGAATCTAGTCCAGAGCCTAGTCCACAGTCTAGTCCAGAATCTAGTCCAGAGCCTAGTCCACAGTCTAGTTCAGAGCCCAGTCCAGAGTCTGTTACAGAACCTAGTCCAGAGTCTAGTTCAGAGTCTAATCCAGAGTCTAGTTCAGAGTTTAGTCCAGAGCCTAATCGAGAACCTAGTCCACAGTCTAGTTCAGAGTCTAATTCAGAGTCTAGTTAAGAACCTAGTCCACAGTCTAGTTCAGAGTCTAGTCCAGAGCCTAGTCCAAAACCTAGTCAAGAACCTAGTCCACAGTCTAGTTTAGAGTCTAGTCCAGAGCCCAGTCCAGAACCTACTCCAGAGTCTAGTCCAGAACTCCGTCCAGAGTCTAGAGCAGAGTCTAGCTCAGAGTCTAGTCCAGAGCCCAGTCCATACTGTTATAAATTGATAAAATACAATAGTTGATTCTCACACGTATCACCATTTTGTGATAATATCGTATCGTGAGTCGTGTATCGAGTATCGAGTATCGAGTCCTGGTGTGCGTGAGTTAGATCATCTGAGAGAGAGAACCCGCAGGACGGTGTGTGAGTACCTGTACTCGGGGCAGCTGACGGACGACGCGCTCAGACTGCGGCACTTGCGGGTTCGACGCGTCGAGCTCCTGGTGGAAACGTCTCCCATGGACACGTCCGCTCCATCGCACGGACAACAGAGGACAGAGGACGACTGCATCCCCTCCGAGCTCTCCATGTCTGCTCCTGTCGTCAGCCTGGGTCACCTGCACCAAGAGCACACACGGACAGGTGAGGACAGGTGAGGACAGGTGAGGACAGGTGAGGAACAGGTGAGGACAGGTGAGGAACAGGTGAGGACAGGTGAGGAACAGGTGAGGACAGGTGAGGAACAGGTGAGGACAGGTGAGGAACAGGTGAGGACAGGTGAGGACAGGTGAGGACAGGTGAGGAACAGGTGAGGACAGGTGAGGACAGGTGAGGACAGGTGAGACAGATGAGGAACAGGAAAGGAACAGGTGAGGACAGGTGAGACAGGTGACGACAGGTGAGACAGGTGATGACAGGTGAGGAACAGGTGAAGACAGGTGAGGACAGGTGAGACAGGTGAGGACAGGTGAGACAGGTGACGACAGGTGAGGAACAGGTGACGACAGGTGAGGAACAGGTGAGGACAGGTGAGGTATGTGTCCCCTGTATCTGAACAGTCTGGGTCAGGACCTACAGGAGGGTCACAGGAGTTAAGGAGCCTCCACAAGAGTCCAGAGTCCAGTCCAGAGTCTAGTCCAGAGTCTAATCCAGAGTCTAGTCCAGAGTCTAGTCCAGAGTCTAGTCCAGGGCCTAATCCAAAACCTAGACAAGATCCAGAGCACTGTCCAGATCCCCATAACCCTAGTCCAGAGCTTAGTCCAGAATAAAGTCCAGAGCCTAGTCCAAAGCATAGTCCAGTCTAGTCCAGAGACCTAGTCTAGAGCCTAGTCCAGAACCTAGTGCAGAGTCTAGTTCAGAGTCTAGTTCAGAGTCCAGTCCAGAGTCCAGTCCAGAGCCTAGTCCAGAACCTAGTCCAGAGTCTAGTTCAGAGTCTAGTTCAGAGTCTAGTCCAGGTCTAGTTCAGAGTCTAGTCCAGAGTCTAGTTCAGGGTCTAGTTCAGGGTCTAGTCCAGGGTCTAGTTCAGAGTCTAGTCCAGAGTCTAGTCCAGGGTCTAGTCCAGGGTCCAGTCCAGAGCCTAGTCCAGAACCTAGTTCAGGGTCTAGTCCAGAGTCTAGTCCAGAGTCTAGTTCAGGGTCTCGTTCAGGGTCTCGTTCAGGGTCTCGTTCAGAGTCTAGTCCAGAGCCTAGTCCAGGGTCTAGTCCAGAGTCCAGTCCAGATCCCAGTCCAGAACCTACTGCAGAGTCTAGGCTAGAACCTAATCTAGAGTCTAGTTCAGAGCCTAGTCCAGAGTTTAGTCCAGAACCTAGTGCAGAGTCTAGTTGAGAATCTAAACCAGAGTCTAGTCCAGAGCCAAGTTCAGTCTAGTCCAAATCCTGCTCCAGAGCCCAGTGCAGAGTTTAGTCCAAAGCCTTGTGCAGAGTCCCGTACAGATCTCAGTCCTGCAGCCTAGTCCAGAACCTAGTCCAGAGCCCAGTCCAGAGTTTGGTCGAGAGCCTAGCACAGAGTCTAGTCCAGAGCCCGGACCAGGGTCTAGTCCAGTTCCTGCCCCTGGTCCTGTCAGCTTTAGTCGCATTATGATAAAATGGGTAAATGGATGTTTGGGGGGTAGTTTAAGAGTCTAGTCCAGAGTCTAGTCCAGAGTCTAGTCCAGAGTCTAGTCCAGAGTCTAGTCCAGAGTCTAGTCCAGAGTCTAGTCCAGAGTCTAGTCCAGAGTCTAGTCCAGAGTCTAGTTCAGAGTCTAGTCCAGAGTCTAGTCTAGTCCAGAGTCTAGTCCAGAGTCTAGTCCAGAGTCTAGTCAGAGTCTAGTCCAGAGTCTAGTCCAGAGTCTAGTCCAGAGTCTAGTCCAGAACCTAGTCCAGTCTAGTCAGCGTCTAGTTCAGTCTAGTTCAGTCTAGTTCAGTCTAGTCCAGAGTCTAGTTCAGAGTCTAGTCCAGAGTCTAGTCCAGGGTCTAGTCCAGAGTCTAGTCAGAGTCTAGTCCAGAGTCTAGTCCAGAGTCTAGTCCAGAGTCTAGTCCAGAACCTAGTCCAGAGTCTAGTTCAGCGTCTAGTTCAGCGTCTAGTTCAGCGTCTAGTTCAGAGTCTAGTTCAGAGTCTAGTTCAGAGTCTAGTTCAGGGTCTAGTCCAGAGTCTAGTCCAGAACCTACTCCAGAGTCTAGTCCAGAGTCTAGTCCAGAGTCTAGTCCAGAGTCTAGTCCAGAACCTACTCCAGAGTCTAGTCCAGAGTCTAGTTCAGCGTCTAGTTCAGCGTCTAGTTCAGCGTCTAGTTCAGAGTCTAGTCCAGAGTCTAGTCCAGAGTCTAGTCCAGAGTCTAGTCCAGAGTCTAGTCCAGAGCCCAGTCCAGAGTTTGGTCGAGAGCCTAGCACAGAGTCTAGTCCAGAGCCCGGACCAGGGTCTAGTCCAGTTCTCAGTCCAGACCTCAGTCCTGCAGACTGTTGCCGGTTCTGCCCCTGATCCTCTCAGCTTTAGTCGCTTTAGCAGCATTATTTAGTTTTAGCCGCTAGCGCAAAAATGCACATTTCTCACGTGTCAGTGGAACAAACTTTAAACCCGCTTTAACCCGCTTTAAACCCGCTTTAAACCCGTTTTAAACCCGTTTTAAACCCGCTCTAAACCCGCTCTCTGTCCCTGTGTCTGGTCAAAGCTGCCGCAGACTGACAGCTGAAGCTAAGCTAAGCCCAGGCTAACGCGCTCCCAGCGGCTCTTATCAGCGCCTGTTCCCCGGGCAGCGCGGCTCGGGGGGCGGCGTGGCTCGTTACCGGGTCCGGGGGGGGAGCGCAGGTCGTGGCGGCGCCGGGGACGTTCACACACTGGACATGTTTTCACGCTTTAGGCCTCATTTGGACATGTCCATTTCCCCCCCGACACTGTCAACAGTCAGCCCAGAGTTTCCTCATTCTCAGCCGCCAACCAGAGCCCAGAGCCGGGAGTGACGCGCCGCCCACGCCCGCTGACCGCACGCCCCTTCCGGGAGGACCGCCCGGGACAGCCCCCTCCGAGTGGACAGGACCGTGGACATCTCTTATCTATTTAATACATGCAGTTAATTATAATATCTCTTTATAAAAATGCCACGATGAAAACACTTAATGACGCAATAAAATAAAAAGGCAAACAGCTATTCTACGTATTTATGCATTTATTTATTATCATCATCATTATTATTATTATTATTATTATTATTATTATTATTATTATTATTATTATTATTATTTTATTTATTTGGTTGGTTAGTTAGTTATAGTTAGTTGTTGTTGTTTTTTTACCATATTTTACGACATGTCATCAGTTAATTATAATATCTCTTTATAAAAATGTCACGATGAAAAAACTTTATGACGCAATAAAATAAAAAGGCAAACTGCAATTTTATTTATTTATGTATTTATTTATTTTATTATATCTTCTTATATTATATTTTATTTTAATTTTTTATTATTATTATTTTTTTTTTTTTGGTTGGTTGGTTAGTTAGTTATAGTTAGTTAGCCTTTTTTTTTTTTTTTTTTTTTTTTTTACCATATTTTACGACATGGTTTTGCATCAGTTAATTATAATATCTCTTTATAAAAATGCTACAATGAACAACCTGGTGACGGTGAATTTATGACAAAAAAAAAAAGAAAAGTAATATTTATTTTTATTTATGTATTTATTTATTATAGTTAGTTAGCTTATTTTTACCTTATTTTGTAACATTTCCTTTTGCATCAATCAATTAAAAAAAAACCGATATAAAAATGCCACGATGAACAAATTGGTAACGATGAGTGAGAGTTTATGACGCAATTAGACAAAAAAAAAAAAAAACAAAAAAAAAAAACGCTATTTATTTTATTTCATTTTATTTTAATTTTCAGTTTTATTTCATTTTATTTATGTATTATGTATTTATTTATTCACTTATTAATTAATTAATTAATTTAGTTAGTTTGTTAGTTAGCCTATTTCTTTACGTATTTTACCGTATTTTATTTATTATTTGGTTTTGCGTTAACTCTGTCAGCAGGGGGCGCCATTCTCCTTAAAACCATTCATTGTTACTGGGCTATCGTTGGATTTTATTACATTTTAATCAGAAATAATCATTAATACAGATGTAGTCCGTTAAAATGTACCGAAAAACTGTTCGTGATCGTAATGTTTATGTGTGTGAGAGACTTTTAACAGTTTAACGGCACAAATCAGCGAAGTTAAGTGGGCTCTTTCTGGTCAGATTGTGTTCAAATAAAACACAAATTAAAGTCTAACAAAGCTTCAGACAGAGCAGTGCCTAAAGTTAGCACAGGTTTCATCAGATTTATCCAAAACCAGTGATTTGTTCCAGTTTTATACAAGAAATGTCCCTGTTTTTGACAAATTTGATCTAAACCAGGAGTAAACTAAAACTAAACCAGGACTACATCAGGTCTAAACCAGGACTAAACCAGGTCTAAACCAGGTCTAAACCAGGACTAAACTAAAACTAAACCAGGACTACATCAGGTCTAAACCAGGACTAAACTAAAACTAAACCAGGACTACATCAGGTCTAAACCAGGACTAAACTAAAACTAAACCAGGACTACATCAGGTCTAAACCAGGACTAAACCAGGTCTAAACCAGGTCTAAACCAGGACTAAACCAGGACTAAACTAAAACTAAACCAGGACTACATCAGGTCTAAACCAGGACTAAACCAGGACTACACTAAACCAGGACTACATCAGGTCTAAACCAGGACTAAACTAAGACTAAACCAGGACTACATCAGGTCTAAACCAGGACTAAACCAGGACTACATCAGGTCTAAACTAGGACTAAACTAAGATTAAACCAGGACTACATCAGGTCTAAACCAGAACTAAACCAGGACTACACCAGGACTACATCAGGTCTAAACTAGGACTAAACCAGGACTACATCAGGACTACATCAGGTCTAAACCAGGACTAAACCAGGACTAAACATCAGGACTAAACCAGGACTAAACTAAGACTAAACCAGGACTACATCAGGTCTAAACCAGGACTAAACCAGGTCTAAACCAGGTCTAAACCAGGAATAACCCAGGACTAAACTAAAAACTAAACCAGGACTACATCAGGTCTAAACCAGGACTAAACCAGGACTAAAACTGGACTATCACAATGTTTGACTAATCTGACCCCTGCCAACAGTAAAAGAGGAGCATAAATTGTCATTTATTTGGGAAAAATACAGAAAACCGTGTTTGCAAATGACCATAAAGCAAAAAATGCAGCGACAGAAGCTCCTCAGATCACGACTGACATAAGAATCCACAATGTTTCACGATCTTTTTATAAATTTATTTATCCCAACCATCCCAACCCGAGTGTGTTCCAGTTTTGAGTTTTGATAATGTGGTCACCTTATTTATGATTAACGTGAGTCAGTGTTGTCACATTTTCTTTGTGTTTTGGTCATTTTTAAGTGGAAAATGACAGTTTATGTCTCTTTACTGTTGGCAGGGATCAAATTGGTCAAAAACAGGGACACTAGGGACATTTCTTGTATAAAACTGGGACAAATCAATGGTTTTGGATAAATCTTCTGTGTCCCGGGTCACACCATCAGGGAATGTAGATGACAAATATTTACAGACAGGCTACAACTGATGATAAAAATCCAGTAATATTGAGCTTTATGGACTCAAAAATGTCAGAAATGTTAAAAATGAAAGTGTATTTTTAATGACTCTACAGACCATAGACTGTGTAAATACTCAGAGGTGATAGAGGAGACAAAAATTGTACTCAAGTTAGAGTAATGTTACTTCAAAATAATATTAGTCTAGTAGAAGTACGAAGAAGTGGTCTAAAAAAATCGACTGTGTAACATAAAGAGCAACTGTCAGGACGTAATATCTGATTTATAATTTGAAGTGAATGTAATGTGAAAGACAAAATGTTAAATAAATCACAAAATCTGGTGTTTTTTAAAGGACGGACACAAAAATGAGACAAACTGAATCAGATCTGAAGAAACACAAACGTTTAAATTGTTTCCTATTGTCACATGAAGCTTTTGTCACTTTAGACTCAACGTGGGAAGAGGAAACTCAACTTTTACTCAAGTAACAGTACAGTTACTGCAATACAAGTCAAGAAGAAGTAAACAACAAGGGCAAAAATTCAAGTTAATTCATCTGATATAAAAATGTATTGAACAGATACATATGTACTCTAGTTTATGAAACTGTTGACCTTTTTTCTGTACCATTTTTGGTTCTAAAGTTCCATATGTTTTAAACAGACCATGTATGAAACATGGAACAAAAATTATTTCCCAAATTTCAAAGACCCAAAAATCATGTAAATAAATGTTTGTATTTCATCATATCTTGTGTTATTCCATCTTTGAACTGTTGATGAAGGGACATGATTTTTTTTTAAAAAAAAATGTATTTAAAAATGATAAAAATTGGCTTGGAAGGACTGACATATTTTATAGAAATAGTTTCTTTTCATTTTGAAGTAATATTAAAGTTTTCAGAAGAAAAAAAAGTGACAAATGATGTAAAATCCTGCACCTTCTACTTGTTTGTACAATTTTCCCTCCGTTACTTTTCCCTCCGTTACCATGAACTTTCTTAATAAAAAATCTCATGAGTCAAAAAGTCAGAGGTTTTTCAACCTAATCTTGTTCCATATGGTAGAAAACTATATGAAGCAAATATTCAAACCAGTTTGTTAAGGATATGTAAGTGAGAACCAAGAGTTATCACTGTTTGGATTTATTGACCAAAAAGTGCTGCATATTTCATTCCCTCCGTTACCGACATGAGTTTTTAAATTTTTTGTCTTGAACTTGAAAGAATCTCACAGGTTTAACTTGACCCTGTTGGAGTGTAACTCTTTCCTACATTCTGATACTTTACTTATTTCAATAGTTCCTCTAGTTTCTGAATAAGAGACATTTGAATGTCAAAAATCTGACCCTGTTTCCCTCCGTTACCACTTGACCGGACCCAAATATTACTCAAGTAGGAGTAAAAGTATTGTGTCAGAAAAGTACTCTGAAAAGTGTCATTTCTTTAAAGGGCTCATATTTACGCTATTTTCTGATTTATGTTATAATCCAGTTTCCTCGTCACAAACAGACCTGGAGTTGTGTTTTGTTTCATTCACACACGTTTAATTAACACACAAACACTGCAGACTTAGTTTATGTTCTTTTCTCGCACATAAAACACTCTGTTCCACCTCGTGATGTCATCTGGTGAAACAGAAAGTGCTCCACTGTGTTTATAAACTTCACACACCTTCACTCTAATCATATTTATACATATATAAATACACACAGCAAAAACTGGAGGGTTAAAAGTCAAGGGTGAAATATTTCAGAGTTGTATTTTTTTCAGAGTTGATGTGGTTGAAGTTAATGTCAGTGTTAATTCAACTTCCCTTAGTGTTAATTTAGCACCACCACTTTAAACTCCTGTGAGAGACCAGTTTGACCCAGTTTTGTTCATAATTTCATCTTAAATGAACTAAATTAAAGTGTAAAAATAAAACACCTCTGTGTGTTGTTTAGATAAATCAGAATAACTCTACAAAGTGTTATCTGTTTACTCTCAAAACATTCATATAACTCTTGATTTTGGGGTTAAACAGGAACTTTAGTCCAGTGTTACTCAATTAAAATCTCCAAAAATGTTACATTAGACTGTGAGAGTCGATTTTAACACTCTAATTTTAGCTCTGGATTTGCTCATCTCTATCGAACTAAAGACAGTGTTGGGGAGTAACAGATTACATGTACCAGAGTTATGTAATCAGAGTACAAATGATGAGTAACTGTATTCAGTTACAGTTACTGTTTCAGTGAGTGGTAATTGGATTACAGTTACTTTGTTGAAATAAATGGATTACACAGAGGGATTTTCCTGTTTTTCACATTTTGGGATTTTTTTTTTTTTTCTTTTTTTTGTTAATTCCACTCATTGCCGGAAACTAAACCAGGACTAATTCAGGATTGAACCAGGACTGAACCCAGGTCTAAACCAGGACTAAAACCAAGTCTAAACTAGATCTAAACCAGGTCTAAACCAGGACTAAACCAGTTCTAAACCAGGACTAAAATCATGTTTAAACTAGATCTAAACCAGGACTAAACCAGGACTAAACCAGTCTAAACCAGGACTAAAATCATGTTTAAACTAGATCTAAACCAGGTCTAAAACAGGACTAAATCCTGCTGTGTGGACGTGTTTCTTCTTCTTCTGTCAATAATATTTTGAATTTGGTTCAGTAAAGTCTGGACTTTTTATTTTCTTTTATCAGACAAAACTTCTTAAGTGAAGATTTCCTCGTCTTTGTTTCTCTACAGCAAATCAAGTAATCCAAAGTAATCAGATTACATTACTCACTTTAAGTAATTTAATGGATTACGTTACAAACTACATTTACGTGTGTGTAATCTGTAATCTGTAGGGGATTACATTTTAAAAGTAAACTTCCCAACACTGACTAAAGGTAAAAAAAATGAGCCACAAAATGAGAAACGACCACTTCATGACATCACAAGGTGGAACAGAGGGTTTTGAACTTTGGTGATGTAGACAGACTGATAATAAACTGTCACTCAAACATGTGTGAATGAAACAGCTTTGTTTTTGACGTTAATTTTGTACGTTTGCATTTATTTCGACGTCTTAAAAGCTCAATTTTGCGTCGTATCGGACCTTTTAAAAAATCTAAATGTAACGAGTCGAGTGGAATATAAAACAGAACTATGGGGGCTCGGTGTGGATAAGAAAGTGTTTATTTCATTTGAACAGAATTACAGGTAAGAGTGGGCCACATGGAGCGTGTGTGGAACCGCAGAATCACACAACACAGGGTCATCTCAAACTGCCTTTTATTACATCTTAAATAACAGTACATTTGAATATAGTTTCTATCTTGCATCCAGCGTTCTCTTGTACACTGACTGACTTCAAAATTAAATACAAAAAATGAAAAGGGGAGCGTCGGGGCAGAGCTCTACAGTTATTGAAGTTAAAATGGAGGATAAGAGAAAAAAGGGAAAAAAAACAAAAAGTGGAATTTAAGTCATTTGAACTTTTTTTTTTTTTTTTGTATTTTAATTTATTTATTGACTTTTGCCAACTCCAGGCCTAAACGCACGATTACAGCACATGTTTGTACAGGATGTAGCAGAGAAGAGAAAAACAGTGAGATGTGACTAGTGCTAAAGAAAGAGCGTCAGAGGAGAACGAGGAGGAGGAGGAGGAGTCGAACAGCCTGCGCTCAGGAGGGGGAGCGCTCGGAGGAGGGGGAGCGCTCGGGAGGGGGAGCGCTCGGGAGGGGGCTGGACCTGCTACAGAGCAATGAAGAGTTGTTCCGTCGCCGCGGTGATGAGGATGTATGAAGGATGTGTACAATTGAACTTCATTTGTGGGACCCCCCCCCCCCGTGTGCGATGGACCCGGGGACGCGGGGGCTGCTGCTCCTGTGCATAGCTTTACCTTTTGACTTGTATCGTGTATGCACAGAGGAGCCGAGAACAAGGAAAAAACAAACATAAAAAATAAAATATAAATACCATATCATAGTATTTATGATATATCAACATTTTTTCTTAAAGAAAAACATCAAAGAATTGAATTCCATATGCACCTTTTTAAGCAATTCTACAGCATGCGATTCTAAGAGAGACAGAGAGAGAGAGAGAGAGAGAGAGAGAGAGAGAACCCACCCATGGCAGACAACCAAAATCTATTTTTTTTTTTCCGTTTTAAACTTAAAAAGTTTCAATATCATTATTTTCAAACATTGATTTATACAACATGTCATTCACAGAGTAGTAACTGCATTTCCAAGCACGGATCTGAGGGTCCCGCCCACGGCCCAAAGAACCAGGGGACAGAAGAGAGAAAAGAGAAAGAGAAGAGAGAAAGAGAGAGCGGGGTCTGACGGAGGGGGAGGGGCTTCTGCGTGAGAGGGAGGGGCCTGACTGAGGAGGAGGGGTTTCTGACTGCGAGGGAGGGGCCTGCCTGAGAGGGAGGGGCTTCTGTATGAGGGGGAGGGGGAGGGGGAGGAGCTTCTGTATGAGGGGGAGGAGCTTCTGTATGAGGGGGAGGAGCTTCTGTATGAGGGGGAGGAGCTTCTTGGCGCGTTCGTTTATCCATCAGACTCTGAGCTCCGAGGACGTTGCCCGGCGAAACACACGGACACGCCCCTTTCCCTCGGACGGCGAAACTCGGAAAAACTCCGAGGCAAAGATTCTGAGACAGAATCCAACCAAGACGCGGCGCCCAGAGTCACTTTTACGTACAAACTCAACTTTATGTTTGGAGCTTTTGGTTTGGTTTAAAGGATCATTTCAGTCTCCCACTTCCAAGCAGCTCTCCAAACTATTTCTCAATCATACGTATTGAGCTCAATAAGTAAAATTTGATTCATTAAAAGCCTCTTTCCATTGTACGTGTGTCATTCTAATTCCGAACTTCGTCCACTAATAAACAGATATTGGTTTATGTTTAATAGTCGTTGTCTGTACGTCATCCAAGACTCTTCGTGCCTCTTTATTTACCGCTAAAACTACAAGTTCTCTTTCGCGTTTTCGTTTTGTAAAAGTAGATCGTCGGACTAAAAAGGTTTGGATACTCAAGACTTACTGTTTTTGTTTCACTGAGTGTCGGTTTGGTCGTCGGTGTCGCCCACGATTTTAGCCCATTTCGTGACAAAACGATCGACTACGAAGCGACACCAACACTTTAACTTCACTAATAAACTGAATTATACTTTCTGAATCTTCCTCGAGGTTTTGCAGTTGAAGAACAGACTTATTTTGTTGCTCCTGGTGCTCGGTTGACGCGAAAACAACAACAGTTTTCCGGTTTAGCGTCCGCGTTTTTCTCCAAATCGGACACACGAACCGTAATAAAACTGCGTCACATCCGAGATTCGATTAGGAGACGGACGGATAAACGAACGCAGAATTTGTCTGAGTGGGAGTGGCCAAGTTTTCACTACATTTACGCACACCTAGAAAACCAAAGAACTGGTCTCGTCCAAATTAAACCGATTTTCCGGAAAGCGTAAACACGGGAATGACGATTGAGGAGTCTCGAATCGAATCTCAAAGCTCCGAATAACGTCCGGAGAAGCTCGTACGCGCTCCGACGTCCCGTTTCCATTTACTCGGACGAGGAGAGGCGTCCAACTGCACGAGGTAAGAAACGACGAGGAAAAAAACTAGACACGCGTTCGGACGTTTGCGCGCTCGTTTACAAACTACAATCTCTCCATTTTTTTTGGTCCGTTACGTTAAAAGCGAAAAACTACCAGAGTAACGCAGCTGAAAATAAAACGTTTTAACATTTACGTAAAAGTTTGGGTTTAAGTACGAACGGCGTTTTCGTTCAGTAATCATCGCCGCGAATTTTTAGACGTTAAAAATGACTAGACGCCCCTAAACGCCTCGTGATCTTCTGGGTTTTTTGAGCTGCTCCTCGTCTGTTTCGATGTTTTTTTTTATTTTTTCGTGCGTGTAAAAGTAGTGAACGCGGGCGCCGACGGGAAGAGCGGAAAGGGGAGGGTCCTGGGTTCCATTTGCTCTCTTCGCTGCGGGAATCGGGGCAAAGAGGGAGTCGGAAAAAGAGGGAAAAAAGAGGGAAGGGCCAGGCTCCATAATCTGCTATGTGTGGGCGCCTTGTCAAAAAAAAAAAAAAAAAGAGCATTCATTATTTCGTTATAGACGGCGTGTGCTTCGTTAGTCGACGTTACTCTAATATGTGTGTTGTTTTTTTGTTTTTTTTTCCGCTTGTGCAAACTAAGACATGACGACACGGGGGAAGAAAAGGTAGAAAAACAAATATAAAAAAAAAAAAAAACGTGGGCGCGCGTACAGACGGGCGTGGGCGATTCGGAAAAAACGTCAAAGGGGGTCACGCTAAAACTAGGGCGAACTCTCGATCCCGGTCGGTCCCGGCGGTCGCTCAGCGGGAAAAAGAACGACGAGGAGGAGAGAGGGATGGAGGGAGGAGGCGGCGGGAAAGAGAAAAGGAGGGACGGACAGACAGGGAGGAGGGAGGGGGCGGGGCTTGCTGAGTTCGCCGGCCAATCGTCGGAGCCGTTCCTTTTCCTTCGGAGGGGCGACCACGTTGTGCTCTTTTTAAATAAAGGAGGAGGAGGAGGAGAGATTTGCCCTTTGATAAGTTTGTGGGATGGCTGGAGTCAGTATGGCGGTGGCGGTGGCGGTGGTGGAGGTGGGTGGAAAAGATCGGATATGCCAGAAAATTTTACATTGTGAAGTTGGAATGGTCTTCCACTCAAGAGTCCAGAGGTTTTCCTGCACAGACACAGACAAAGAAACACAGAGTCGTTATTAAAAGGTCGTGTTTTGTTTCTTTCACACACGTTTAAAGAGACTTTAAAACCCTCCTGAAGGTTTAATCCACTGAGCAAAATCTGAAAAATCCTCCAGCGCGAGTGTGAGTTAGAGTTCTGTGCCGAGTTTTAACGTTCTGGAAACACTACGGGCGGGTGGAGATCACACACGGGCCGGTCAGGGGAATCAAACAAACGACAAACGGGAGAAAAATACTCGGATCCAGGGCGTCTGTTGTCTTGGAAAAAGTGACGTTTCCCGATCCTCTAAAAAAGGTCAAAACCAGGACTAAAGCAGGACTAAAACAGGACTAAACCAGGACTAAACCAGGACTGAACCAGGACTAAACCAGGACTAAAACAGGACTAAACCAGGACTAAACCAGGACTGAACCAGGACTGAACCAGGACTAAACAGGACTGAACCAGGACTAAACCAGGACTGAACCAGGACTAAACCAGGACTAAACCAGGACTGAACCAGGTCTAAACCACGTCTAAACCAGGTCTAAACCAGGTCTGAACCAGGACTGAACCAGGACTAAAACAGGACTGAACCAGGACTAAACCAAGTCTAAACCAGGACTAAACCAGGACTAAACCAGGACTAAACCAGGACTGAGCCAGGACTAAACCAGGACTAAACCAGGACTGAACCAGGACTAAACCAGGACTAAACCGGGACTGAACCAGGTCTAAACCAGGTCTAAACCAAGTCTAAACCAGGACTAAACCAGGACTAAACCAGGACTAAACCAGGATTAAACCAGGACTAAACCAGGACTGAGCCAGGACTGAGCCGGGACTAAACCGGGACTAAACCGGGACTAAACCGGGACTAAACCGGGACTAAACCGGGACTAAAACAGGTCTAAACCAGGACTGAACCAGGACTAGAACCAGGTCTGAACCAGGTCAAAACCAGAACTGAACCAGGACTAACCCAGTACAAAACCAGGTCTAAACCAGGTCTGAACCAGGACTGAACGAAGTCTAAAACAGGACTAACCCAGGACTAAAACAGGACTAAACCAGGACTGAACCAGGACTGAACCAGGACTAGAACCAGTACAAAACCAGTACTAAACCAGGTCTAAACCAGGACTGAATCTAGAGGACTAAACCAGAACTGAACCAGGAAAACACATTTTAAACACGACTGAACTCATTGGAAAGTTCACAAATATTTATTTTTTGCTCAACTAGAGACAAACACGCACAGATTTCTCTAAGCGCCTAAGCACACAAAATATTCCTGAAAGTTTTATTGCTCCATATTTTTGCAGCTTTTACCAAACACGGACCTGATGTAAAAAACTTTAATCTTGACAAGAATAAATAAAAATCAGGAATCGGACCTTTAAGAGTTCTGTTCAGTGCACACATCCTCTCAGACGTGTGGTGTAAGTGTGAGCGTTTACTGCCCCCCTGTGGTCCTGCTCTGAAAGTGAAAGTGAAAGTGGACGGTGTGACGAAGAGGAGCCGAGTTTTTACCTTTGGACTCTAGTTCCAGATCTTGAGGAAGCTGTCCCAGGACCCTGTAGCCACTGCCATGCCGTCATCAGTCACCCCCAAACAGCTCACCCGGTTATCGTGGCCCGCCAGCACCCCTGAAAAAAACAAACAAAAAACACCAAAAAGTTTACATTAGACGTCTTACATCTTGTGCAGAAGACAGAGAAACTGATGGATCAAGACCTCTGCCGATGTTTTTAGGTTGATATGAGCTGTATGTGGGTCCAGTCAAGCAGAAGTAAACAACAAGGCCAAAAATTCCAGTTAATTCATCTGATATAAAAATGTATTGAACAGATACATATGTACTCTAGTTTATGAAACTGTTGACCTTTTTTCTGGACCATTTTTGGTTCTAAAGTTCCATCCGTTTTAAACAGACCATGTATGAAACATGGAACAAAAATTATTTCCCAAATTTCAAAGACCTGAAAATCATGTAAATAAATGGATGTATTTCATCATATCTTGTGTTATTCCATCTTTGAACTGTTGATGAAGGGACATGATTTAAAAAAAAAAAGTATTTAAAATGATAAAAATGTTCTTGGAAGGACTGACATATTTTATAGAAATAGTTTCTTTCATTTTGAAGTAATATTAAAGTTTTCAGAAGAAAAAAAGAGACAAATGATGTAAAATCCTGCACCTTCTACTTGTTTGCACAATTTTCCCTCCGTTACTTTTCCCTCCGTTACCATGAACCTTTCTTAATAAAAAAAATCTCATGAGTCAAAAAAGTCAGAGGTTTTTCAACCTAATCTTGTACCATATGGTAGAAAACTATATGAAGCAAATATTCAAACCAGTTTGTTAAGGATATGTAAGTGAGAACCAAGAGTTATCACTGTTTGGATTTATTGACCAAAAAGTGCTGCATATTTCATTCCTCCGTTACCAACATGAGTTTTTTAATTTTTTGTCTTGAACTTGAAAGAATCTCACAGGTTTAACTTGACCCTGTTGGAGTGTAACTCTTTCCTACATTCTGATACTTTACTTATTTCAATAGTTCCTCTAGTTTCTGAATAAGAGACATTTGAATGTCAAAAATCTGACCCTGTTTCCCTCCGTTAACACTTGACCGAACCCATTTGTCCAGTTTATAATTCTCACAAACTCATTCAGAACCTCCTTTTACAACAAACTCCAGTGTCCAGTGTCGTCACATTTTAGCAGTAACTTTTTGGACTTAAGTGTTCAAATAAAAACAACAAAACAAACTAAATATTGGCCTCTGGTGGAGACTTGAGGACATTAAATGATAAGCTAAATAAGAGCAAATTTCTGCCCATATATTGATCCGTCTGTACTTATTTATCATTCCTCCATTTACTGTTCGTACATATGGGGTTGCGATGCTTTTTGGGGACATTAAAATAACTGCTGGAGGCAGATTTTAACCTTATATACAGTTGTCCCCTCACCAAAACACTCCTGTTGTATTTTTGTTCATTCATTAAAGAAGACCTATTGTGCTTGTGCCTACGCTTCGGGAACAGGACTACGATTCGGAATCAGGCTTCGGGAACAGGGCTACGCTTCAGGAATGGGACTACGCTTCGGGAAGAGGACCATGCTTCGGGAACAGGCCTAAGCTTTGAGAACAGGCCTACGCGTTGGGAACAGGCTTTAAGAAAGGGACTACGCTTCAGAAACAGGCTTCGGGAACGGGACTACACTTCGGGAACAGGACTACGCTTCGGGAACAGGACTACGCTTCGGGAACGGGACTACACTTCGAGAACAGGACTACGCTTCGAGAACGGGACTACGCTTCGGGAACGGGACTACGCTTCGGGAACGGGACTACGCTTCGAGAACAGGACTACGCTTCGAGAACGGGACTACGCTTCGGGAACGGGACTACGCTTCGGGAACGGGACTACGCTTCGGGAACGGGACTACGCTTCGCTTTGGGAACGGGACTACGCTTCGGGAACGGGACTACGCTTCGGGAACGGGACTACGCTTCGGGAACAGGCTTCGGGAACAGGCTTCGGGAACAGGCTTCGGGAAGGCTTCGGGAACAGGCTTCGGGAACGCTTCGGAACAGGCTTCGGGAACGGGACTATGCTTCGCTTTGGGAACGGGACTACGCTTCGGGAACGGGACTACGGTTCAGAAACAGGCTTCGGGAACGGGACTATGCTTCGCTTTGGGAACGGGACTACGCTTCGGGAACGGGACTACGCTTCGGGAACGGGCCTACGCTTCGGGAACGGGCCTACGCTTCGGGAACGGGCCTACGCTTCGGGAACAGGACTACGGTTCGGCGGTGGCGTGTACCTGCGCGGTCGGCCTTCAGAGTGTCCCACACGTTGCAGTTGAAGTCGTCGTATCCGGCCAGCAGGAGGCGCCCGCTCTTGGAGAACGCCACAGAGGTGATGCCACAGATGATGTTGTCGTGGGAATAGACCATGAGCTCCTGGTCGGCGCGGAGGTCAAACAGCCGGCACGTGGCGTCGTCGGAGCCGGTGGCGAAGGCGTTTCCGTTGGGGAAGAACTGAGAAGAAAAAAAAAACCAAAAACAAGATGAGATGGAGGAGAGACAAGACTTCTATTTCTACTCTCTGCTATTTGAGGGATTCACAGATACAAATACTCAGGTGTAGGCGCCAATCCAGGAAAGTTTGCAGTATCGGGTATCGGTTCAGTTGATATCGGTTTAGTTGAAATCTGACAAAATTCTGACGTTCAGAAATAATGAGAACAGCCTCATGAGAACTTGTGAGTTGTGGGGATAAAAATTGGATTTCCATGACTGTGGGAACGCGGTATTTATTTAATTTAATTTAATTTAATTATATTATTTATTTTATATTAATTTTTATTTGATTGTTATTTTTGTTTATATAGTTATTTATTTAGTTAGTTCATTAGTTAGTAAGTTTTTATTTCTATAGCTCTTTTCACAGACATGCTGCAGTTGCGTGAAAAATTCCATGACTTTTCCAGGATTTCCATGACCGTGGGAACCCTATATTTATTTAATTTTATTATTTATTTTACTATTTTATTATGTTTTTATCTGATGACTATTATTTTTTATTATTATTTTATTTATTTAATCATAACATTTTTATTTGATTATTTTTATTTTGTATTTATTTTACTTATTTATTTATTCTGTTTTTATTATTATTATTATTATTTGTTAATTTAATTATTTAGTTTTTATTTGATTTTTAAAAATTATTATTTTTATTTATTTTATTTAGTTATTTAGTTAATTCATTGGTTCGGTAAGTTTTTATTTCTATAGCTCTTTTCACAGACGTATGTCACAAAGTCACTTGTACAGATCATTATTTTTTACTTTTATCTGAACACATTTGAACATCTGCAATTCCTCTGACCTGTCTGGAAACTCAATGTGTTTATTTTATTTTATTTTTTTCACACTAGCATGAAGTTCAAGGAGTGTGAGGACATCAGATCAGATCAGATAAGATCAGAGTTCACGTCTTTCTTTATTCTCCCTGAAAGTTGCACAGCACATTTGTGTAGCTCAGGTGGTTCTTTGTGCACCGCTGCTGCTGCTGCTGCTGCTGCGGCGGCGGCGGCAGCTGCTGCTGCTGCTGCTGCTGCTCTCGCTCGACGACGGCGGCGGCGGCGTTGTGGGTTAACCTGACCTACATGTTCTGGAGGTTTTGGAGGGAAAAGAGCAGCACAGAGAGCGACGAGCACTGAAGAAAAGAACCACCGTCCCACTGAACTGTTTAAACTTTCACTAAAAGAACGAGAGTCTGAACTGACACTCAAAATAAAAACCTTTTTCACTCGAGATGCTACAAGATCTCGAGCCACAAGACCTCGTGAGAAAATTACCACAAGGTCGAGCAAGAGACAAGAGAAAAAAAACGATCTGGTGACAAGTGTTTCACATTTGGATTGGACAAAAAAGGTGACGTGTTGGTGAGTTACGGCTCTTACAGTTCCAAAAAGCTGGACTAGAATGGAAACAAAAAAAAAAAAAAAAAAAAAAAAACAAAAAAAAAAAAAAAAAAAAAAAAAAAAAAAAAAATGAAATTAAATAAATTATCTAAATGAGTAAATGTTTGTCATTATTATTAGTTTTTTCATTCTTATTGTGGTTTATTTTGTAGGGTCATAAACTTTTGTGCCTTCGTTAACATTATTATAAGTTTGTACGACCATAAACGTGTACGTGTCCGTCCGTGAGGCGTGTGCGTTGTCCCACTCACACAGATGGCGTTGATGTCGGACTCGTGCCCGGTGAACGTCTGTGTGTGTCTGTGTGTGTGTGTCGTGTGTGTGTGTGTCGTGTGTCGTGTGTGCGAGGTGCGTGCGTTGTCCCACTCACACAGATGGCGTTGATGTCGGACTCATGCCCGGTGAACGTCTATGTGTGTGTCTGTCTGTGTCTGTGTGTGTGTCGTGTGTGTGTCCCTCTCTCTCTGTGTGTCCGTGTGTATGTGCGTCCTCGTGCCTGGTGAACGTCTGTGTGTGTCTGTATGTGTCTCTCTCTGTGTGTCGTGTGTGTGTGTGTCAGTGTGTGTGTGCGTGTGTCCCACTCACACAGATGGCGTTGATGTCGGACTCGTGCCCGGTGAACGTCTGTGTGTGTCTGTATGTGTCTCTCTCTGTGTGTCGTCTGTGTGTGTCGTGTGTCGTGTGTGTGTGTGTGTGTGTGTGTGTGTCAGGGTGTGTGTGCGTTGTCCCACTCACACAGATGGCGTTGATGTCGGACTCGTGCCCGGTGAACGTCTGTGTGTGTCTGTATGTGTCTCTCTCTGTGTGTCGTCTGTGTGTGTCGTGTGTGTCGTGTGTGTGTGTCGTGTGCGTGTGTCAGGGTGTGTGTGTGCGTTGTCCCACTCACACAGATGGCGTTGATGTCGGACTCGTGCCCGGTGAACGTCTGTGTGTGTCTGTATGTGTCTCTCTCTGTGTGTCATGTGTGTGTGTGTCGTGTGTGCGTGTGTCAGGGTGTGTGTGTGCGTTGTCCCACTCACACAGATGGCGTTGATGTCGGACTCGTGCCCGGTGAACGTCTGTGTGTGTGTCTGTATGTGTCTCTCTCTGTGTGTCGTGTGTGTGTGTGTCGTGTGTGTGTGTGTGTGTGTGTGTGTCGTGTGCGTGTGTGTGTCAGGGTGTGTGTGCGTTGTCCCACTCACACAGATGGCGTTGATGTCGGACTCGTGCCCGGTGAACGTCTGTGTGTGTCTGTATGTGTCTCTCTCTGTGTGTCATGTGTGTGTGTGTGTGTCGTGTGTGTGCGTGTGTCAGGGTGTGTGTGCGTTGTCCCACTCACACAGATGGCGTTGATGTCGGATTCGTGCCCGGTGAACGTCTGTGTGTGTCTGTATGTGTCTCTCTCTGTGTGTCGTCTGTGTGTGTGTCGTGTGTGTGTGTGTGTGTCGTGTGTGTGCGTGTGTCAGGGTGTGTGTGCGTTGTCCCACTCACACAGATGGCGTTGATGTCGGACTCGTGCCCGGTGAACGTCTGCCGGCACATCCCTTCTCTGATGTCCCAGAGTTTGGCGGAGGCGTCACAGGCTCCGGACACGAAGAGCCGAGTGTCCGGGGCCAGAGACAGACTCATCACGTCCCCGGTGTGACCAGCGAACGTGGTGGTCTGCTGCCCCGTCTCGATGTCCCACAGAGCACTGCACCGGGAAGGAGGGAGGAGGGGAGGAGGAGGAGGAGAGGAGAGGAGGAGGAGAGGAGGAGGAGAGGAGGAGGAGAGAGGAGGAGGAGAGAGGAGGAGAGGAGAGGAGGAGAGAGAGAGAGGAGGAGGAGGAGAGGAGAGGAGGAGAGGAGGAGGAGGAGGAGAGGAGGAGGAGGAGAGGAGGAGGAGAGGAGGAGGAGGAGGAGAGAGGAGGAGAGAGAGGAGAGAGGAGAGGAGAGGAGGAGGAGGAGAGAGGAGGAGAGAGAGGAGAGAGGAGAGGAGGAGAGGAGAGGAGAGAGAGGAGGAGGAGGAAGAAGGAGGAAGAAGAGAAGGAGAAAGAGAAAGAAGTGGAGGAGGAAGAAAGAAAGAAGGAGGAAGAGGAAGAAGAGAAGGAGAAAGAAAGAAGTGGAGGAGGAAGAAAGAAAGAAGGAGGAGGAGGAAGAGAAAGAAGAGAAGGAGGAGGAAGATGAAGAAAGAAGAAAAGGAGGAAGGAAGAAAGAAAGAAGGGAAGGAGGAAGACAAAGAGGAGGAGGAAGAGAAAGAAGAGGAAAAGGAGGAGGAGGAAGAGAAAGAAGTGGAGGAGGAAGAGAGAGAGGAGAGGAAGAGGAAGAAGAGAAAGAGAAGGAGGAGGAAGAGGAAGAAGAGGAAGATGAAGAAAGAAGAAAAGGAGGAAGAGAAAGAAGAAAAGGAGGAAGAAAGAAAAAAGGGAAGGAGGAAGACAAAGAGGAGGAGGAAGAGAAAGAAGTGAAGGAGCAAGAGGAAGAAGAGGAGAAGGAGGAAGCGAAAGCAGAGAAGGAGGAAGAGAAAGAAGAGAAGAGAATGAACAGGAGAAGGAAGAGGAGGAAGAGGAAGAGAGGAAGCGAAAGAGAAAGGGGAGGGGGAGAGTAAAGAGAGAGGGGAGGAGAAGAGAGGAAAAGGAGGAGGAACATGAGAAAGAGGAAGAAGAGAAAAGAAGAAGGAGAAGAGGAGGAGGAAGAGAAGAAGACTGGTCAGAGAAACAAACTAAACTGGACACAACTAAAACCACAGCGATGAAACGTTTAGATCAGGGAGGATTTTCAACACTCGTCTAAACGCGGAAGAAAAAACGAAGACGCGACCCCACAGTCGTTTTTTGATGAAGTTGGAGGTTTTAAAAGCGCGAAGTTTCATTGTTGACAAAAGCGCGCGTTGCATGCTGGGAATTATTTTGGTCAGCGGAAAGAAACACTACTTCAACATGACGGACGGAGCGAGAAAGAACGTAAAGGGTATTGATCCTGGTTATTTATCCACTAACGGCAGAGGACCCAAGACCATTTGACCAGAAATTGGTCATAAGCATCGACGGACGACAAATCACCCTTTTCAACCCCGACAAAAGGTGGAACAAAACCAAATTTCTGGTCTGAATCTCCAACTACCTGGACAAATATTCACTTGGGCGACATCCACAATGACTTGGTGGAAACTCCTGGGCCATTCACAGCAGAAAAGATGAAAACCTCCAAGAGTCTCGATGTGTTGTTGAACTTGTTGAGTCCACGGTTTGTTAGGATCTTCTACGTTTGCTCTGCGGATGTTTGAAAGTCCTTTAATTCACCGTCAGAGGTTCTTTTCACTCAGAACACGAAAAAGACATTTTCCTTCTTCCGTGCTTCTATTTGTGCATCCGATAATGCAGCAGGAATTCACCATTATCGAGGAGAAATACGCGAGGTTACGCACTGTGTTTGACGCTACCGTGTTTCTTACCTCCGACCAAAATATTTCCCAGCAGCAACGCGGACTTTTAATAACAATGACGTCAGCTGAAACTCGCCTGTACTAATATCAACTAGGGATGGGCATTTGATGAAATTTTCTTAATCGATCGTCGGAAGATTTAATGATCGATTATCGATTAATCATTAACGTTTTTATATTTAAATGATCATCATTATTATTACTATCTGCACTAATCTGCATAAATAAATTCAACTTTACAACATATAAACATAACGACTCTAGAGCCACATCAGCTGTTTGACATTATAATGTGTTTAATTCAGTTTTGTTCAAATCTCACAGAAACAAAACTTAAAACCACATCACTAATTTGCATAAACTAAGTGAAGATAAAACTCCAGCTCTTGTGTCGCTGATGTGGTTCAACTTCTGTCAGATTAAAAGACATGACTCAGGTGAATACAGGTCAGTGTGACCAGATTTGTGTTTGTCAAAACCAGGACAGCGTACGGGGGGAGGGGGGCGGGGCCTCATCATCCACATTGAGCGACTCTCACCTGGAAAAACTTTTTCCCACTGGACACAGAAACATATGTGCTGCTTTATACACTGTGCACATGGACTCACACTTGTCCCAACGCAACAGAAAGTGTGGAATTTCTTGTACAAATCATCGTTAAATCCACATTTGTGCTTCGGTTCGTTACAGACTGACCCACTGTTTGTGTCTCGCTCCTTCTGATGCAGAGACACATGTACACACCTGTTTTGTCACGATACACACAGCAACCTACATTTGGTTTGACGATTAAAATGTACGTTATCGATGAAATTCTTAGTGATCAATTATCGATTAATCGACTAAACATGCCCATCCCTAATATCGACATCATGAAACCGATTTTTAATTTTAACTGTAGAATCAGTCTGAACAAGTTCCTTCTGTTTTATTCATGACCATAACATTAGAACTGCGCTCGCCTTCTCGGTTCGTTCCTCCGTTCCGTTCCTCGTTGTCGTGGAGTGATGAGTGTGTGTGTGGGTGTGTTTCTCTGTGCGGTCGCCGTCTGCTCCATGTGTGTTTGCGGTTTTGTAGTTTACTGAAGTCGTGCTGGGACACCCGAGTGGATTCGTGTGTGGGCTCTGGATTGTGGCGCACGGTTGTTTTTTGTTGGAGTTAGAGGCTTAAGAGCGCGACTAATAGCCCGAAAAATACGGTAATAATCTTGCCTCATCCGTACCCTTTTGTTGTTATCTTGTCATGTGAATTGTACGTGCAGGTTTGAAATAAATAAATAACTAACAGAGACACACGTCAACTCACAGAGGCACTTTTTCTTTAATAAAAACACGAAGAGTTTGTCCAGGCTGAATATGTCCGTGTTTAAAAGGAGGAGAGAAAAAAAAAAAAAAAAAAAAAAAAAAAAAAAAAAAAAAAAAAAAAAAAAAGGTTTTTACTTTGTGATGTTTTTTTAAAAGGTGCAGCTGCAGTTCCTCTACTCACCAGGTGGTGTCTCCAGAGCTCGTGACGATCTGGTTGTCGTCCAGAAAGCGACAGCAGGACAGGTAACCTACACACACACACACACACACAGAGATACACACACACACACACAGAGACACACAGAGACACACAGAGACACACAGAGAGACATTAGTGTGTGTTCGTTGTTAGTTTTATAATGAAATGGCAGGAGCTGTGAGAGGAAAGAGGAAAGAGGAGGAGGAGAGGAGGAAAGGGGAGAGGAAAGGAGAGGAGACAGGAGGAGAGAAGGAGAGAGGAAAGAGGAGAGGAGAGAAGAGAGAGGAGAAGGGGAGAGAAAAGAGGAAAGAGAAGAGAGGAGAGGAGAGGAGAGAGGAGACAGGAGCAGAGGAGAGATGAGGAGGAAAGAGGAGGAGAGGGGGAGAGGAGAAGAAGGGAAGAAAAAAGAAAAGAGAGGAAAGGAAGAGAGGAGACAGGAGAGAGGAGGAGGAGAGGAGAGAAGAGAGGAGAGGAGGAAAGGGGAGAGGAGAGACAAAAGAGGAATAGAGGACGAAAGGAGAGAGGAGGAGAAGGGGAGAGAAAAGTGGAAAGAGAAGAGAGGAGAGAAGGAAAGGGGAAAGGAGAGAGAGGAGGAGAAAGGAGGAGAGGAGAAAGGAAAGAGGAGAGACAAGAGATGAAGAGAAGAGGAGGAGAGAAGAGAGAGAAGAGAGAGAGGAGAGGAAAGAAGAGAGAGGAGAAGATAGAAGAGAGAAGAGGAGAGAGGAGGAGAGCTCTAGTTGTGTTAATGCTCCATCGTTTTGTCCGGAGAAACAGAAGTGATCACCTCCGGCTGCTGTAGCTTAAACCAGGCATAACATGTTGTATTTTCGACTCTGTAAAACTTTTATGGGGCTGGAGAGTTTCTGGATGTACAGATTGTGCAGAATTGTCCTTTCGGTGTCTTCAGTGCAGAGATCAGTCGCAAATACAAAACTGAGAAAACTGTGGCACCTTTAATACAACAACGTGGTGATTTTAACTTTTCTGCCATGTGGTATTAAAAGGTTTTTAATTATTTTGTACTTTTTGAGTGCCTCAGCTTTTTCAACGTTGTATTTTTGACTATTTTATGTTTTATTTTATTTTACTGGGCAAGTTGAGATAAGGCCAGTGAGTCGCAATTGCATTTTTTTAAAGCCGTCTCAGCAAAACTAACCCCAAAATATTTTCCTTAAAGGTCCTATACTCCACAAAACTGACTCTTTATTGAGCTTTAAACCGTGTTAAAATGTTGTTCCCTCCTCAAAACATTCCCGGAGTTGATTAGT
This sequence comes from Boleophthalmus pectinirostris, assembly GCF_026225935.1. Classification (NCBI taxonomy): domain Eukaryota; kingdom Metazoa; phylum Chordata; class Actinopteri; order Gobiiformes; family Gobiidae; genus Boleophthalmus; species Boleophthalmus pectinirostris. The sequence continues at coordinate 3,685,775 of NW_026571515.1, read as the reverse complement.
TTACATCTCCAAAGCTCAAAAAAAGCTCTATTCTGTTTTATGAAGCGGTAGTTTTCAAGTGAACACCTCCTTTTACCTTAAGTCAGCAGAGAGAGAGGATTAAAATTGTCCAAACGATTCTAGTGAAGGTGCGTGGAGTTTAAAAACACTTCCACATGACGTCACAAGGTGGAACAGAGTGTTTTCTGTTGTTTGAGAGACGAACTGTGTGTTTAAACGTGTGCGAATGAAACAAAACACAACTCCGGGTTTGTCTGTGATGAGGAAACGACACTAGAACAGCTCAGAAAACGGCGTTACACAGGACTTTTACACGGGACTTTACACGGGACTTTTACACATTTCTGCAGCTTAAAACACTCCTGTGCCTAAACCTGAACCTGTTTTCTAACTCTTGACTAAACTTGATCACTTCGAATGGCCAATCCCGACATTCTAACATCGCCCCTCCAGATGAGACGCCGCCGCGCTTCCTGTACCATGTGACGCGGGTCATGTGACGCTGCAGATAAGTGCTCTTTGTGTGTGTGTGGCCCATGTGACCCACGGGTTACTCTGGAGCAGCACAGCCCTAAACTACTCCTCTACTAAACTACTGCTCTTCCTCCTCCTCACAGTCTCCTCTGCTCTTCCTCCTCACAAAGTCTCCTCTCCTCCTCACAAAGTCTCCTCTCCTCCTCACAGTCTCTCTCCTCCTCACAAAGTCTCCTCTCCTCCTCACAGTCTCCTCTCCTCCTCACAAAGTCTCCTCTCTCCTCACAAAGTCTCCTCTCCTCCTCACAAAGTCTCCTCTCCTCCTCACAAAGTCTCCTCTCCTCCTCACAAAGTCTCCTCTCCTTCTCACAAAGTCTCCTCTCCTCACAAAGTCTCCTCTCCTCCTCACAGTCTCCTCCTCACAAAGTCTCCTCTCCTCACAGTCTCCTCCTCACAAAGTCTCCTCCCCTCCTCACAGTCTCCTCTGCTCTTCCTCCTCACCTCTCCTCCTCACAAAGTCTCCTCTCCTCCTCACAAAGTCTCCTCTCCTCCTCACAAAGTCTCCTCTCCTCCTCACAGTCTCCTCTGCTCTTCCTCCTCAGTCTCCTCCTCACAAAGTCTCCTCTCCTCCTCACAAGTCTCCTCTCCTCCTCACAAAGTCTCCTCTCCTCCTCACAGTCTCCTCTCCTCCTCACAGTCTCCTCTCCTCTCTCCTCTTCCTCCTCACAAAGTCTCTCCTCCTCACAAAGTCTCCTCTCCTCCTCACACAAAGTCCTCTCCTCCTCACAAAGTCTCCTCTCCTCCTCAGTGTCTCCTCTCCTCCTCACAGTGTCTCCTCTCCTCCTCACAGTGTCTCCTCTCCTCCTCACAGTGTCCTCTCCTCCTCACAGTCTCCTCTCCTCCTCACAGTCTCCTCTCCTCCTCACAGTCTCCTCTCCTTTTTCCTCCTTCTCACAGTGTCCTCTGCTCTTTATCCTCACAAAGTCTCCTCCTCACAAAGTCCCTGCTCCTCACAAAGTCTCCTCTGCTCCTCCTCCTCACATTGTCTTCTCTCCTCCTCACATAGTCTTCTCTCCTCCTCAGTCTTCTCTGCTCCTCCTCCTCTTCCTCACGGTTTCCTCTGATCTTCCTCCTCACACTCTCTTCTCCTCCTCCTCACACAGTCTCCTCTGCTCTTCCTCCCCAAACAGTGTGAGGAGGAGGAGGAGCGGTGGAGTCTGCTCTCCTCCTCCTCCTCCTCACATATTTTCCTCCTTTATTACACTTGTATATTAACTGCAAACACTTAACATATTTATATCTCCGTGTTCCTTCTATTGTTTGGAAAATGTTATATTCGCCAAACGTATTAACATGTTTCACTACCAAGTTTCAGCTTTGTTTTTACTACTCTGACTGTCCCCTCTTTTTGCTCTTCGTGCTCAGTCACTCCCCTTTCAGAGCGCTATCACGTTACAAAAATCAGCGAACGTCCCGTCAAGTTGTGCGCACAGTTTTGTATCATGTTTTTGTAAGTTTATGGAGAATTATCGTGTGGGAGCCATGGGGGACAGAATCAGGCTGCAAACAGGGTTATAAGGAGGGTTTGAATAGGGCCTGGGAGAGATCGCTAGATTACTCAAACATGCACGGATGACTCTAAAACCTCTTCAGACGTGTTTCTGATGAGGGAACAACGTTATAACACGGTAGGAAGCTCCCGAAAAGTCCATTTGCACAATACTGCCTCTCTAAAGATAGTCAAAGCAGGGAGCTCATTTAGATTTGGGTTTATACTTCGTTTATACTACGTCTAACAGCCCAGGAGTGGACCTGCGCGGTTTAGGTTTATATTTGATCATACTAGATAGGACAGTGGCAGTATCTGTAGAGTTTAGGTTCATATTTGGTACTTGCAGTGGCTTTGCCTGTGTGGTTTAGCTCATACTTGACAGGACTCTGACTGTACCTGCAGAGTCCAGGTTCATACTTGATAGTACAGAGCTTTTACCTGTAGATTTTAGGTTCATACTTGATAGTACAGAGCTTTTACCTGTAGATTTTAGGTTCATACTTGATAGTACACTGTTTTTACCCATTTAGTTTAGGTTCATACTTCATGGTGCAGTACTTTTACCCGTTTAGTTTAGGTTCATACTTGATAGTACAGTGCCTTTATCTGTATAGTTTAGGCTCATACTTGTTAGGTTCAGTGCTTTTACCTGTATAATTTACAGGTAAAACTACTGTACTATCAAGTATGAACCTATAGTTTAGGTTCATACTTGATAGTACAGTAGTTTACCTATATAATTTAGGTTCATACTTGATAGTCCTGTGCTTTTTACCTGTATATTTTAGGTTCATACTTCATAGTACAGTAGTTTTACCTGTATAGTTTAGGTTCATACTTGATAGTTCTGTGCTTTTTACCTGTATATTTTAGGTTCATACTTGGTAGTACACTGTTGTTACCCATTTAGTTTAGGTTCATACTTGATAGTCCAGTGCCTTTACCTGTTTGTTCAGGTTAATACTTGATAGTACACTGCTTTTACCTATATAGTTTGGGTTCATACTTGATAAATTCAGTGTTTTTACCAGTTTAGTTTAGGTTCATACTTGTTAGTCCAGTACTTTTACCTGTATAGTTTAGGTTCATATTTGGTAGAACAGTACTTTTATATGTATAGTTTAGGTTCATACTTGTTAGGTACAGTAGTTTTTACCTGTATAGTTTAGGTTCTTACTTGTTAGTCTAGTGCTTTTACTTGTTTAGTTTAGGTTCATACTTGGTAGTACAGTACTTTTATATGTATAGTTTAGGTTCATACTTGTTAGGTCTGGTGTTTTTACCTGTATAGTTTAGGTTCATACTTGTTAGGTCTGGTGTTTTTACCTGTGTGCCCGGCGAGCTCGCGGCTCACGCGCACGTTGCCTTCGCGGGTCTTGAGGTTGTAGATGGAGCAGATGTTGTCCAGACCTCCACAGGCCACGTAGTTCCCAGAGGGGGCGTAGGCGCAGGTCATCACCCAAGAGGAGCGCAGGGGGATGGCGTGGACCTGCGGGGGCACAGCGAAACGTTTTCAGGACGAATATGACAAAACGAGAGCCTGAACAGAATCTCACAGGGGTTTATTTCATACTGACGCAACCACAAACAGAAACAGTGAAACAAAACGCTGCAAATCCTCAGTTATGAAAAGGTGTTTCAATACACGCATCAAGAATCTCAAACTTCCGGTCATTGCGCAATTCATACTGGGAAGGATTTTCCGAAAAAGTGAGAATCAAACCGCCATGTTTGTTTTACCAGTGGGATGTGTCTATTGTCAAAGTGGATCTTTTCAAGTCTTTTGAACCATATCACGTTTGTTTCTGGTTCTGATATTGTCATATTTTAGGTTTTGGGATTCGGACATGGTAATTGTGTGGTTGTTGGATCCTAACAGCGGAAAACGACTCGAGAAATTGGTTTGCAAACTCCATAAATGCAAAAGTGAATCAGATGTGTGTGACTCAAACCTCCATTCAAACTGTTTCTCTTCCCATCGGAATTGAAAAATAGTGAAAGGTGAAGGCGATGGGCAGGATTGATCCACAGGAAGAACCAAAAAGGAATCATCTGACTGACTAAATCATCCCGAGTTTGCAGAGAACATTTTGTATGTGGAGCGACGACAAAACAAAATCCCGTTTGTTAATGGAGAGGAGCAGAAGACAAACAGACTGAGCTGCACTTTCTTGTTCTTGTGGTTTTACAGCAACATCACATCTTGGTCTCTTTGCAGTGGAAGGTGTTTCTTGGTGAACAGTTGGTGCCTCTTGCTTTGGCATTGACTTTTTAAATTCGTAACCAAGACTGAGTGAGGGATTGGGATTTTGTTTTGTCCTCGCTCCACATACAAAATGTTCTCTACAAACTCGGGATGATTTAGGCAGTTAAAAGTTTCCTTTTTTGTTCTTCCTGTGGATCAATCCTGCCCATCGCCTTCACCTTTCACTATTTTTCAATTCCGATGGGAAGAGAAACAGTTTGAATGGAGGTTTGAGTCATACACATCTGATTCACTTTTGCATTTATGGAGTTCACAAACACATTTCTCGAGTCGTTTTCCGCTGTTAGGATCCAACAACCACACAATTAACGATGTCCGAATCCCAAAACTACAATATGACAATATCAGAACCAGAAACAAAAGTGATATGGTTCAAAAGACTTGAAAAGATCGACTTCGACAATAGACACATCCCACTGGGAAAACAAACATGGAGGTTTGACGCTCACTTTTTTGCTAAATCCTTCCCAGTGTGAATTGCGCAATGACCGAAAGTCCGAGATTCTTGATGCGTTTATTGAAGCTAAACTGATGCATGTTCGGTTGGTTTATGCTCTTATGGAAATTGAAAACATTTGATGCAATGTCACTAGGGCTGGGCATCATTAAGAAGCTGCTGATACGATACTTACCTCGATACGTAGGAAACGATATGATATGCATCTCGTAAAGTGAACTTTCGATTTGATATACAAGGTGTCATTTTGCAGGCCAATAATTTTGTCAGTTCTTGTTGAAATAACCTCAAATATTCACTGAATGTTTAGAAACAGATCAAGATTTTATATTTAATGTTTTATTTTTGTTCTGTTTTCAGGTTGAGCCGTTCACTCCCAAAGAGAAGTCAGTTTGCGTTTTGGAATCTGCTCACACACTCACCCAAGTCTGTGCAGCCTTCAGTGCAACATTTGGAAAAACTTCACCAACTGGCAACAAATTTGGACTTGGTACCAAGACTTTAAAGAGGAAAACTGCTTACGCCTGTGTGCCTGTGTGTTCTGTAGATGTTTGTAAAGTTCAGACCTGTTACAGACTCCAAGCTCTATGGGCACGGACGGACTGAGACAAACACAAGCGCTGGAAACATGTAGTGTCGTCCCAAAATGTTCTGATACTGATAAACTTTTTCAGATTCTTTCAGGTACCCCCACGAGCAAGTCACCGATATAGAACCATCCAGCATTTTTCCGAAGGACGACATGTATTTGCGTCAGAGCAGAGTTTAAACTGTAGAGGCTCGAACTGGTTTGAATAAAATCATAGAGGGAACGACCGGGAACAAGTTTAACAAGATACACGATAAATACTAAGACCATGGTTCAGTAACGGCTCTGACCCACGGCTACACGACTATTTACTGTTCATTTAAAGAAGTTCAAAGTAATGCTCCTGCTGAAGGGTGATTGTGTGTGTTGTGTGTGTGTGTGTGTGTGTGTGTGTGTACCTTGTTTGTGGTGTAGCTGTCCCAGATGATGAGCTTGCCGTCCTGAGAGGCACTGACCAAAAGCCTGTGGACAGAACAGAGTCAGATCAGACCAAGGCCACGCTCTCCTCCGGGGGAATGTGGAAGAAGAACCATGTGTGTTTTTTAAAGCTCAGAGCTGTGAGGGAGGAACCCCCAGAGAACCGCACAGGAGCGCCCCCTGCCGGCACCTGACAGAGACGAGGTCGCTCTATAAACTCGGCACAGGCAGGTGCAGGTGGAGAAAAGTGTCCATGTTTAGAAGTGTCAACAGAAAAAGAACAGCCTCTGTTGAACATGAACAGTTTGTATTCTCCTGTGAGCAGAGCAGGAGGAGCTGGAGACTTTTAACACCTGCTCAGTCTGCACACGTGTTTGACACCAGAACTTCTGCTAGAAAGACAATTACACTGATAAAACTGTTCAGTTTAACATCACAACCTCTGGGGCAAACGGGCAAAACCTCAGACACAGAGGAGACGGACGGGGGGATTCTGGCTGTAGGACCGTTAGACACACGGACATTTGAAGCAGTAAAATGTTACAGGTTAAATGCCCAACAAATCTGTCTCTAAACTTTATAAAGGATTGCAAATACAAAAGGGTAACAATACATTTTTTGTTAAATCTAAATGGGAGGATGAGCCGCATATTGTTTTATCAGAAGATGATTGGCTTTTGATGTGCAGCACACAACAAACAACAACAAGCTCCAAAAGGTGGAGGGAATTCGGGTGGAAGTGTCTTATACGATTCTTTATTACACCTCAAATTACTGCCAAAGCACAAGGGTCAGATTCTCAATGTTGGAGACAGTGCGGCCAGTCAAACGCCGATCACTCTCAGATTTTTTGGACATGTACAAAATTAAAATCATTCTGGGATAATGTGTTTGAAAAAACAGATACGATCTTGACTTATGTTGTTCCCAAGGACCCAAAGATATTTTTGTTGGGTCTTCTGCCTGGAGAGGTGACCGAAAAAGCGGACAGATACATTTAGCATCAAAAAAGGCAATAACAGGAAGCTGGCTTAAAAAGGACCCACCGACAGTGAACCAGTGGCTCGACATTATAGAAGAAATATATTCCATGGAACAAATGACTTTTTTTCTACGTCTCCAAGGACATTTCTTCATTAAACACTGGACAAAAGGGTTGAAATATAAACAAAGAGACTTGAGACTTACAACAACGGAACAGTGCCCCAGGTTTTTGTTTTTATGTTTTTATATTTATTTGTTTGTTTCTCAAAACTTGAAAAACTGAATAAATAAAAAGTATTAAAAAAAAAAGTTACAGGTTAAAATGAGCCAAAGGCAGTTCTAGTGAATGAGGCTGAAAGTGCAGAAGAGTCGGCGCAGATTCACACGATCACAGAGACCGACTTTAAACACAGGAGGTTTTAAACACTGCACCTGTTCTTATGGATTAATGTCACATCCAAGAACCAGGAGGAAAACCTGAAGTCTGAATTACACTTTCACCTTTTGGATTTTAAGAATGTTTGAAAATCTCTGCAACAGAATCTGCATGAACCCCACTACAGCTCTGGACACTTGTAAACACTGTAAACGCTCAAAGTCTCGTTTGAAGTGACCTGGAGCGGCCTGTTGTCTGAGGAGAACTCTTCTCTAACTCTCCTGAGGTGAGGTGATTATCAAAACCGTGTACCTGGAGTCTGTGCCCCAGTGCATGGCGTAGATCTTGGCCAGGTGGCCCCTCAACGTCCGTCTGGTGCGCATCTGGATCCGGCCCACGGGGTCGATGTTGGCCGTGATCTGAGGTCAGAGAGAAAGAGACAGGGGTCAGAGAGAGAGAGACAGGGGTCAGAGAGAGAGAGAGACAGGGGTCAGAGAGAGAGAGACAGGGTCAGAGAGAGAGAGAGACAGGGTCAGAGAGAGAGACAGGGGTCAGAGAGAGAGAGAGAGACAGGGTCAGAGAGAGAGAGAGAGACAGGGGTCAGAGAGAGAGAGAGAGACAGGGGTCAGAGAGAGAGAGAGAGACAGGGGTCAGAGAGAGAGAGAGAGAGAGAGACAGGGGTCAGAGAGAGAGAGAGAGAGACAGGGTCAGAGAGAGAGAGAGAGAGAGAGAGAGAGACAGGGTCAGAGAGAGAGAGAGAGACAGGGGTCAGAGAGAGAGAGAGAGAGACAGGGGTCAGAGAGAGAGAGAGAGACAGGGGTCAGAGAGAGAGAGAGAGACAGGGGTCAGAGAGAGAGAGAGACGGGGTTAGAGAGAGAGAGAGACACGGGTCAGAGAGAGACACGGGTCAGAGAGAGAGACACGGGTCAGAGAGAGAGACAGGGGTCAGAGAGAGAGAGAGACGGGGTCAGAGAGAGAGACACGGGGTCAGAGAGAGAGAGACGGGGATCAGAGAGAGAGACGGGGTCAGAGAGAGAGAGACAGGGTCAGAGAGAGAGAGAGAGACAGGGTCAGAGAGAGAGAGACGGGGTTAGAGAGAGAGAGAGAGACAGGGTCAGAGAGAGAGAGACAGGGTCAGAGAGAGAGAGAGAGAGACAGGGGTCAGAGAGAGAGAGAGAGAGAGACAGGGTCAGAGAGAGAGAGAGAGAGACAGGGTCAGAGAGAGACAGGGGTCAGAGAGAGAGAGACGGGGTCAGAGAGAGAGAGAGACAGGGTCAGAGAGAGAGAGAGAGACAGGGTCAGAGAGAGAGAGAGAGAGGGTCAGAGAGAGAGAGAGACAGGGGTCAGAGAGAGAGAGACAGGGGTCAGAGAGAGAGAGAGGGTCAGAGAGAGAGACAGGGTCAGAGAGAGAGAGAGAAGGGTCAGAGAGAGAGACACGGGGTCAGAGAGAGAGACACGGGTCAGAGAGAGAGACACGGGTCAGAGAGAGAGACACGGGTCAGAGAGAGAGAGACAGGGTCAGAGAGAGAGAGAGAGAGACAGAGGGTCAGAGAGAGAGAGAGAGACAGGGTCAGAGAGAGAGAGAGACAGGGTCAGAGAGAGAGAGAGGACAGGGTCAGAGAGAGAGAGACAGGGTCAGAGAGAGAGAGAGAGAGTCAGAGAGAGAGACAGGGTCAGAGAGAGAGAGACACGGGTCAGAGAGAGAGAGAGAACAGGGTCAGAGAGAGAGACAGGGTCAGAGAGAGAGAGAGACAGGGTCAGAGAGAGAGAGACAGGGTCAGAGAGAGAGACACGGGTCAGAGAGAGAGACAGAGAGTCAGAGAGAGAGACAGGGTCAGAGAGAGAGACAGGGTCAGAGAGAGAGAGAGAGAGACAGGGTCAGAGAGAGAGAGACGGGGTCAGAGAGAGAGAGAGGGGTCAGAGAGAGAGAGAGACAGGGTCGAGAGAGAGAGAGAGAGAGAGACAGGGGTCAGAGAGAGAGAGACAGGGGTCAGAGAGAGAGAGAGAGACGGGGTCAGAGAGAGAGAGAGACAGGGGTCAGAGAGAGAGAGAGAGAGAGAGACAGGGTCAGAGAGAGAGAGAGAGAGACGGGGTCAGAGAGAGAGAGAGACGGGGTCAGAGAGAGAGAGAGAGAGAGAGAGAGACGGGGTCAGAGAGAGAGAGAGAGACGGGTCAGAGAGAGAGAGAGACAGGGTCAGAGAGAGAGAGAGACAGAGAGGGTCAGAGAGAGAGAGAGAGACACGGGGGTCAGAGAGAGAGAGACGGGGTCAGAGAGAGAGAGAGACGGGGTCAGAGAGAGAGAGACGGGGTCAGAGAGAGAGAGAGAGAGAGAGGGGTCAGAGAGAGAGAGACGGGGTCAGAGAGAGAGAGAGAGACGGGGTCAGAGAGAGAGAGACAGGGGTCAGAGAGAGAGAGAGACAGGGTCAGAGAGAGAGAGAGACGGGGTCAGAGAGAGAGACGGGGTCAGAGAGAGAGACGGGTCAGAGAGAGAGAGACAGGGTCAGAGAGAGAGACAGGGTGTGTGTGTGTGTGTGTGTGTGTTTCTTACTTGAGACAGAGTGGCATCTGCACACGCTTTCCTGGCATCCTGAAACACAGAGCAGAGTTAGAACAGAACCTGGACTAAAGACAAACATCAACCCGAGCGTCCGACAGTGAAACCAAGAGGGACTAGAACATGAAGAGGGACTAGAACATGAAGAGGGACTAGAACATGAAGAGGGACTAGAACATGAAGAGGGACTAGAACATGAAGAGGGACTAGAACACACGTCTGTCAAAACCAGCGGAACAATGAATCAGACTGTATGAACATATCCAACCCGCTGGCTGTTGCGTTACAAACAGGAAGTGAGCACGGGCGCAATCTGGCTCGTCTCTGGCTCCAGTTCACTTTCTGTTGAAAAACCATCACTTGTTCGGTCTTTTTGGTCTTAAAATGTTTTTATTAACCCACTCTGCCTGATCCTGGGGTTTTTATTTCACCATTTTAATCGGCGTTAGCATCAGGTTTTCTTTACGCCGACTCTGGTCTGAGCTCAAGTGACGGGACAGTAAACGTTATTTTCTACTACCGTATTTTTCGGAATATAAGTCGCACTTTTTTCATGGTTTGGGTGTTTCCTGTGACTTAAAGGTTGTATAGAGGATTTTTTCAAGGGAAGAGAAATACAGCGACAGTCCTTGTGCGCATTCAGAATTACTGTTGAAGTTTCCTGTCTAGAAGTAATTCAGCGACCGACGCGTCAGTTTTTTGACCCTTCGTCTGCTTCGGTTGCGCCATCGCTGGACGAGATCTCCAAGAATCACCTCAGTTTGGCTTTGCTACTTTTCCACTTTTCTTCTTTCAGCGACCTCAAAAACGGACTTTCTTTTGCGGCGAACCGGTCGTGGATTCTCGTCCGCCGTCGCAACAAACTTCGTGTGAAATGCGAGGAAGCGACAGTTCAAAAAAGCCTCTAAGAACCGCTGCGTAAACCACGTAATCCCCGCGCTCCGACGAGTCAGTTATACTAGGGAGTTTGATTGACAACCTAACAGCCAATAGAAAATGAGGGAGCCTCGTTTTCTATTGGCTGATGTTTATCTGGCCTCAACACGTCCACAGTTGATAGATTTTCGTTCTTTTTTTTTTGGTCATCATAATTACAAAGCTGCTGCGTCTCTGTAATGGTATTTTAATCTTTCACTGACAGTTTGAAACAAAAAAAAATCCTCCATACAACCTTTAATACTCAAGTGCAAGTATATAATTTCACGTGTTATTTTCACACTGACAGCCGTGAGAGGCTCTAGTCTTGTGTGCCAGGATCTGCTGCTGATATCACACTGTTACTCCTGTACATGGAGCTATAATAACATCTGTGTGATAAGTTCTATGCTCCTGTAGCACTGTCACTGCGCATGTCTCCTGCAGAAAGAGCCTCTATCCTGCTGCAAGTCGTGAAATAATTAGCTGAAAACAGTAATCGAGCAGCAGAAAGAAAGTTTGGAGTGAGAGAGAAACTTGTGAGGGACCGGAGAAAAGCGGAAGAGACTCGAACGGCAACGAAGAAAACACAAAAAGCAAATCCCGGACTAAAAGCGAGATTTAACTAATTGGCGGACACCGAGGATGAAGAATTGAATGGATTTAGTGATTTGGAGTGAGATGGAGAGTTTGGTAAACTTGTTCAGATAACAACAGCATAAACAACAGAACAAAACAACAGTTCATATGAGACGTTAACAGTCTGTTGTTCTCTCTTCTATTGTTAATAATTGTTATTAAATGTGTGTTCTTAGTCTCTGATTTTAAAACATAACTTTCTCTCAAAAAGTGTGACTTATAGTCCGGTGCCACTTACATGATTTTTTTCTTCTTCATTACACATTTTTTGATGCGACTTAGACTCCAGAGCGACTTATAGTCCAAAAAATACGGTAAATTAATTAACAGAAACTGCAACTGTGGTTTACATTCAAAGTGTCTGTTTACGTTTGTGTATATATATATATTTATGTGTTTGTGTGTGTGTATATTTGTGTGTTTATATGTGTGTTAGTGTATATATTTGTGTGAATATTTGTGTGTTTGTGCGTTTGTGTCTATGTTACGTGTGTATGTTTATATGTGTGTGTGTATGTTGTGAGTGTATATTTGTGTGTGTATACGTGTGTTATATGTGTGTTATATGTATATTTGTGTGTTTATAAGTGTGTTTGTGTGTATGTTACATGTGTATGTTTGTGTGTTTATATATGTGTGTTTATATGTACGTTTGTGTGTCATATGTGTGTGTGTATATTTGTGTGTGTCGTGTGTTTATATGCATGTGTATGTTACGTGTGTATATTTGTGTGTATATGTGTCTGTGTATATTTGTGTGTTTATATGTGTGTTTGTGTGTATGTTACATGTGTATGTTTGTGTTTTATATATGTGTGTTTATATGTACGTTTGTGTGTCATATGTGTGTGTGTATATTTGTGTGTCGTGTGTTTATATGCATGTGTATGTTACGTGTGTATATTTGTGTGTATATTTGTCTGTGTATATTTGTGTGTTTATATGTGTGTTTGTGTGTTTATATGCATGTGTGTGTGTATTTGTGTGTGTGTGTTTATATGTGTGTGTGTCGTGTGTGTGTTTATATGCATGTGTATGTTACGTGTGTATATTTGTGTGTATACGTATGTTATATGTGTATGTTACGTGTGTGTTTATATTTCTGTGTCGTATGTGCATATATTTGTGTGTTTATATGCATGTGTGTGTGTATTTGTGTGTGTGTATATATTTGTGTGTTTGTGTATATTTGTGTGTTTGTGTATATTTGTGTGTTTATATGTGTTTATGTTTGTGTGTTAGTGTGTCGTGTGTGTATATTTGTGTGTTTTTATGCATGTTATATGTGTGTTATGTATGTTTGTGTGTCATATGTGTGTGTATATTTGTGTGTTTATATGCATGTGTATGTTACGTGTGTATGTTTGTGTGTGTATACGTGTGTTGTGTGAGTGTATATTTGTGTTTATATGCGTGTGTGTGTGTGTGTGTATGTTTGTGTGTTTGTTGGTGTATATTTGTGTGTTTATAAGTGTGTTTGTGTGTATTTTACATGTGTATGTTTGTGTGTTTATATATGTGTTTATATGCATGTTATATGTGTGTTTTGTGTGTGTTTTTTGTGTGTTGTGTTGTGTGTGTGTGTGTATCAGGTGGACGGTGGACGGGGACTCACTCGGATCTGGTTCTTGAGCTGCTCGGCCTCCTGGCGCAGCTGGTCCAGTTCACTCATTTTCCTCTTCTAAAGCTGCTCTCCTCCACCTAGACTCTGCTGATCTGCACAAACACACAACACACACACACACACACACACACACACACACACACACACACAAACGCACAAACTGTTAGACACAACATTCCAGCGAACAACAAACAGCTTTTTATTTTGTGTTCAAAACAAAATAAAAAAATCACTTTCAGTATTGAGTTCATGAACATAAACGATACGGGCTCCCACGTAAAGCTGCGCCGTGTAATTTTTCTGTAGTGGGACCCTCACCTGCTTGTTTCTATGGATACGTCATTACTCTGGAATGTTCCACAGTGTGACATTAAACAGCTCTAACTTTACATTTATTCAATTTACGGGTGGTTTTAAAACTCAAAAATACCTAGAAAAACAGACATTCTGACTGTGAGCGGGGTCGCCTCTCCACAGATCTGACCTGTAACTTGGCCTGGTTTGGTCTCCATGAGGATAGAAAGATTTAAAGCCATACTGTGTGCTTTTAACTGCACGTTTTAATAATATTTAACTTGTTTATGTTGTTGTAAGATGACCTTGAGTGTCCAGAAAGGCACAACGCACAGAAAATGCAAACTACAGATCGATCGATATGTTTTATTTTGTTGTCTTTTTTTTTTTTTCATGCCCGATACCGATATCGATATCAATTGTTTAGAATCCAGTCCAACCGATGGCCGATACACTCTGCTGATATTTTTGGACTGATATTTTAATTAGTTTCCCCAAATTATGTACTGTAAATGAAATATATTCAAATGTATTTATTTTTACTTTATTTTTATTATTATTTTCTGGTGAATATTACTATTACTATTGTATTTTTATTTTATTATTACTGTTTTACTTATTTATTTTAAAAATGTTTATTATTATTAGTAGTATTTTTTTTCTAAATTTTATTTATTTATTTAATTTTTTTTCAGCGTCTGTTAATGGTGGGTGAAAAAAAAAAAAAAGTATTCTAAATTTACAACAAACTCACATACAGCTGCTTTTTTTGTTTTTTAACACCTCAAACCTATAAAGCGGCAGTGTGGTCACATTTTGTGTGGTTATGTCTTCGTATTAAAGTGTTAAAATGAAACTTTGAGTGCGTTTTTTAGGAAGTGGATCGACCAAAACTAAAAATAATCGGCCTTTGTTGTTGTTTCAAAAAGGAGCATTGTATAACTTTTCTGGTGAAGGCTCCATCAAACGCTTTTCTTCGTGGAGATGTTATTGCTTTGTCTGGAATGTTCCACAATATGTTTTTGCACATTAAACCTTTCTATCAAACCGAACCAAGTTACAGGTCAGATCTGTGGAGGGGCGACCCCGCTCACAGTCAAAATGTCTGTTTTTATTGGTATTTTTGAGCTCTAAAACCACTTGTAATTGAATAAATGTAAAAGTAAAGTAGAGCTGTTTAATGTCACACTGAGGAACATTCCAGGCAGAGCAATGACGTAACCATAGAAACAAGCAGGACCCTCCAGCAGAAAAGTTACACAATGCACCTTTAGGGCTCCAAACCTTTGCCTGTCTCGATAACAAATTTTGATAAACGAATAAATACAGACGATAAATGAGGATATTGAAACTAAAATGCACTGACACAAAAACCCAAAAACCACAAAAACTGCTCTAAATCTACAATATTATTTAAAAAACATGAGCTGCTGTAAATAAGCAGCAAAACAAAACTCTTCAGTATCGAGTTTGCATCTGAAATGACTCATAAAAGTCATTAATTTAAATTTTACAGCTCAAATTTCATCATATAGTCAAAAAAGAACCACAAATTTCCAAAGAAGTGTAAAGAAATATACTGTAAACAATAAAAACTGACCATAAAAAAAATAATTCCATCTAACTTATACTGAACGATAAGTCGAAATGGTCATTCTCGTGAAAATCGAGGCCAAATTGATCCAAACTTTTGCTGGATTCGAAAACTGACATTAGACGTGACCAGTGTTGGGGAGTAACAGATTACATGTACCGGAGTTAAGTAATCAGAGTACAAATGATGAGTAACTGTATTCAGTTACAGTTACTGTTTCAGTGAGTGGGAATTGGATTACAGTTACTTTGTTGAAATAAATGGATTACAGGGCAGTATTTTCCTGTTTTCACATTTTGGGCTTTATCCCCTGTTTTTTTTTTTTTTTTGTCTTTTCTCAGTAATTCCACTCATGCCGGATACTAAACCAGGTCTAAACTAGAGCTAAACCAGGTCTAAACCCGGACTAAACCAGGACTAAACCAGGACTAAACCAGATCTAAACCAGGACTAACCAGATCTAAACCAGGACTAAACTAGAGCTAAACCAGGTCTAAACCCGGACTAAACCAGATCTAAACCAGGACTAAAACAGGACTAAACCAGGACTAACCAGATCTAAACCAGGACTAAACCAGGACTAAACCAGATCTAAACCAGATCTAAACCAGGACTAAACCAGATCTAAACCAGACTAAACCAGGACTAAACCAGGATCTAAACCAGGACTAAACCAGATCTAAACCAGGACTAAACCAGATCTAAACCAGGACTAAACCAGACTAAACAGGACTAAAACAACTAAACAGGACTAAACAGACTAAACAGACTAAACCAGATCTAAACAAGGACTAAACCAGATCTAAACCAGGACTAAACCAGGACTAAACCAGATCTAAACAAGGACTAAAACAGGACTAAACCAGGACTAACCAGATCTAAACCAGGACTAAACCAGATCTAAACAAGGACTAAACCAGGACTAAACAAGGACTAAACCAGATCTAAACCAGGACTAAACCAGGACTAAACCAGATCTAAACAAGGACTAAACCAGGACTAAACCAGGACTAAACCAGGACTAAACAGACTAAACCAGGACTAAACCAGGACTAAACCAGATCTAAACCAGGACTAAACCAGGACTAAACCAGGACTAAACCAGATCTAAACCAGGACTAAACCAGATCTAAACCAGGACTAAACCAGATCTAAACCAGGACTAAACCAGACTAAACAAGGACTAAACCAGGACTAAACCAGATCTAAACCAGGACTAAACCAGATCTAAACCAGGACTAAACCAGGACTAAACCAGGACTAAACCAGATCTAAACCAGGACTAAACCAGGACTAAACCAGGACTAAACCAGGACTAAACCAGGACTAAACCAGGACTAAACCAGGACTAAACCCTGCTGCGTGGACGTGTTTCCTCATCTTCTATCAGTAATATTTTTCATTTGGTTCAGTAAAGTCTGGGCTTTTTATTTTCTTTTAGCAAACAAAACTTCTTATATGCAGATATCCGAGTCTTTGCTTCTCTACAGCAAATCAAGTAATCCAAAGTATTCAGATTACATTACTCACTTTAAGTAATTTAATGGATTACGTTACAAACTACATTCTGTGGTCTGTAATCTGTAATCTGTAGGGGAATGTGTTTTAAAAGTCACCTTCCCAACACTGGACGTGACTGAAGCTGAAGCTGAAGCGGCCCAGACCCAGTACAAATGTTTCAGTCCATTACGGTGTTTTTTCAGGACAGTTTTATGCATTTTTCATTTAATTCCACGGTCAGAGCCCAGAACTATAATAAAATCTGAAGCTGAACCCAAGATAGTGCCGTGTTGTTTTCAGTGGTTTGTGCTCTTCGGCTCATCGGCGCCCAACAACAATTCACTCTTCCGCGTTTACTTCCTCAATCCGGGCGAGCTCCTCCCACCCGCGCGGCGTCTGTAACGAGCACGGCGTGGAGCGTTTGGACCAATCGGAGCGAGAGCTGCTAGAGCGGAGAGAACGCGGCTCAGAACGGCGAGGCTCAGTCTGACAAAGATCACTTTTAGGCCCTTGGAGGATTTAAACATTTTTAAAAGTTTAACGTTGTGAAAATAGAAAAGAATCCTACAATATCTAGGAAAAACTTTGTGAAAAAAGCCGGACGCCCTGTCAGCCAAACACCACGTTCAGACTTTGGATGCACCGATACCGATACTGGTCTGGAATATCGGTGCAGATCCATTAAAATTTGGGGTATCGGCTTCACGATATCGTTTCAGTCGATCCTGTTCAGACTCTTTACTGACTGATGTAGGCCCAAGACATCTCACAACAACAATTTAAGTTTTAAACTTTTTGGTTGGGAGTCCGTCACCTGCTTGTTTCTATGGATACGTCATTGCTCTGCCTGGAATGTTCCACAGTGTGACATTAAACAGCTCGACTTTACATTTATTCAATTACAGGTGGTTTTATAACTCAAAAATACCTACAAAAAACAGGCGTTCTATTCTGACTGTGAGCGGTGTCGCCTCTCCACAGACCTGACCTGTGACTCGGTCTGGTTTGGTCTCCATGAAGATAGAAAGTGAAACATTCCAGACCAAGCAACGACATCTGCATGGAGAAAGAAAATCATCTGACGGTCCCTCCACCAGGAAAGTTACACAATGTACGTTCTGTTCACAAAAATCTGTTCAGTTACTCGCACAATCAGACCGATTTTGTAATAAAGTTAACGGTATTTTGAGAGAAATAAATGCCATTTTCAATCGGACACTGAAATTTACTTAAAGACAAAGCATTGGAAGTGAAAAACCTGGAACAGTATGTACCAAAGTTGTCAAAAGTATCAGAAATCCGACACTAAATCGATTCTAAAAGTAGTATTGAACCTAGATCCTCATTTTTCGCAGGTATCGATACTGAAAAAGTCACATTCACAAGACAAAAATGATAGATTACACAGATACAAGACGGAAATAAGAGAAAATACTGCGATTTAATGTTGAAAATCACGCTCTATTGTCGGAATAAAGTGTTTTTATCGTCTCTGCGGTATCGGAAATCAGTATCGAGTCCATTTCTTAGCATCAAAATCGAGTTGACAACACCAGCACGTTCTGACTGAAGCTGGAATTGAACCTCTAGCAGCAGAACTTCAACTAGAGCTTTGAAGGAGTTACGATTTCAACGCCTTTCCAACCATTTCTTCCAACGCCGAACAACACCACAACCAAATGCATCTGCCCGAACCCACTCGACATTAACCCTGTCGAGATAAACACCGAAACGTCGTAGGAGAATCTCAGTAAACCAGTTTTTGAATACAGTATCCATAAAAAGCCGGGGATGAGAATGAGTCGTAGAAGTGACATACAAAACCTTCTACAGCTCAAATCGCAACGAAAATAACAAAAATCAACCATATTTTGTAAAGAAAAACTATCCACAATAAAAAAATACATTGTTCTAGCTTTGAAGAAGTCCATAACTATCGTGAAAAGACTTCTCAACATTTCACATTTCAGCCCAACAACCAACAAAATTATGAAAAAACTCCCAAATTTTGCAAAGAAAAAAGTATCTGAGCACCAAAGTACAACGTTCTAGAAGAAGTCCATATAGTGATTATCATGACAGGACTTCAAAATTACACATTTCAGCCCAACAACATCAAATTTAAGAAAAATTTCACACAATTTGCAAAGAAAAAAATGATCTGAGCCTCAAAGTAGATTCTTCAAGCTTTCATATTTTGAAGGAGAAGTCGATTTACTCTATAATTATTGCGACAAGACTTCAACATTACACGTTTCAGCCCAACAAAACTACCAAAAATCTCACAAATTTTGCTAAGAAATAGTGTCTAAGCCCCAAAGTACAACGTTCTCGGAGAAGTCCATATCGTAATTATCATAACAGGACTTAAAATTTACAAATTTCAGCCCAACAAATTGCAAAATATGTTCGATTTTTCTTAATAAAAAAAAAAAGTATCTGCGCCTCAAAGTACAACGTTCTGGAGAAGTCCATAGAGTAATTATCGTGACAGGACTTAAACTTTACACATTTCAGCCCAAGAAATGACAAAATTAAGAAAAATGTAACACAATTTGTAAAGAAAGTAAGTATATAAGCCTCAAAGTAGATTGTTCTAGCTTTCATATTTTGAAGGAGAAGTCCATTTAGTCCATAATTTTTAGCGACAAGAATTCTCAACATTACACGTTTCAGCCCAACAAAATTGACCAAAAATCTGACAAATTTTGCTAAGAAATAGTGTCTAAGCCCCAAAGTACAACGTTCTAGGAGAAGTCCAAATAGTAATTATCGTGAGAGGACTTCGAAATTACACATTTCAGACCAACAAACACGAAAATTACGAAAAATCTCCCAAATTTTGCAAAGAAAAAGTATCTAAGCCCCAAAGTACAATGTTCTAGCTTTCATATATTGAAGGAGAAGTCCATTTAGTCCATAATTATTGCGACAGGACTTCAACATTACACATTTCAGCCTAACAAAATTAGAAAAAAATCTCAAATTTTGCAAAGAAAAGTGTCTGAGTCCCAAAGTACAATGTTCTAGGAGAAGTCCATATAGTAATTATCGTGACAGGACTTCTCAAGATTACAAATTTCAGATCAACAAACAACAAAATTACCAAAAAATCTCCCAAATTTTGCAAAAAAAAAAAAAAAAAAAAAAGTATCTGAGCCTCAATGTAGATTATTCTAACTTTCATATTTTGAAGGAGAAGTCCATTTAGTCCATAATTACTGCAACAAGAATTCTCAACATTACACATTTCAATCCAACAAACAACAAAATTACCAAAAAATCTCACAAATTTTGCTAAGAAATAGTGTCTAAGCCCCAAAGTACAATATTCTAGCTTTCATAACTTTCATATTTTGAAGGAGAAGTCCATTTAATAATTATTCGTGAAAGAACTTCTCAACATTTGGTCAGTTTTCAGCCCGTTTCATTCGCCCCGCTCTTGATTTTAAAAGGTATTTCTAGTTTCTACAAAGTCCGCCGAGCGTCCAGCGGAATCTGCCCGGTCCTGGTGAGGTTACCGTGGCCCGGTCCGGCTCCAAATCCAACCGCCGAGACTCAGACGAAGTGACGAAGATGGCGAGATGAGGCCGGAGGTGTGTCTGGGGGCTGCAGACGCTGCGGCTCTGGCTCCTCTTCAATGTCACTGTGGTAATCCCGGGACAGAGTTGATTCAGCTCCTCAGAACAAATCGGGTTAAGACAAAACCTGCTGATGATCCTGAAGCTGTGGCCTTCTCGCTGACCTCAATCCTCCTCCGCCCACACCCGCGGCACAACGCACTTTCTCCGCCGCACGTCTGTTTGTGTAAACGGACACGGACGTGAGCACGGGCGCGGTTCGGGCTCCGTCGACTCTGGCTCCGATCGACTTTACGTTGAAGAATTGGCGATCGACAATTTGGTCTTAAAATGTTTAACCCGCTCTACACGATCCTGCGGTTTTTATTTTTCGCTATTGTGTAGGTTTTTTTGTTTTTTTATTGCAGATTTTCAGACACAAACAAAAAAAGCACCTTATAAAAGTATAAAGTTTACAGTGAATAAAAACATTCACATTTAAAAAGGGCAATTTCAAAGCCCTAGTTTAATGAAATAATTTAAACTCACTCAAAAAGGACAAAACCAGCCTCTTTTCTTTCAATTAAACTAACAAAAAGTTTCAGGTCGTTCTTCAAGTGTGTTATGTTTGGTTTAACCTTAAAAAAAAAAGACATTTGTGAATAAAATGTTCCCCTAAAAGCCATAAATTGTTAATCATTTGTTCATTTCTTTTTCAATATAAAACCAAAAATAAGAAAACGACAAAACAACTATTTTCTTCGCTATTTGTGTCCAAAATCAAAATGAAAAATCGGATAATGATTTGGTTTTTCAGTTTTTGATTTTGTGTTTAAATGAAAACGTGACGTAAACTGCGATGCTGGACTGAACCAGGACTGAACCAGGACTAGACCAGGACTGAACCAGGACTAAACCAGGACTGAACCAGGACTAAACCAGGACTGAACCAGGACTAAACCAGGACTAAACCAGGACTAAACCAGGACTGAACCAGGACTGAACCAGGACTGAACCAGGACTGAACCAGGACTGAACCAGGACTGAACCAGGACTGAGGCCGGAACCAGACTGGGACTGAAAATGGTTTAGTCCTGTTTTAATCCTGGTTTAGTCCTGGTTTAGTCCTGGTTTAGTCCTGGTTTAGTCCGGCATTGCAGCTTAAGTCTGAAAACAGGAAACTGTCATTACCCGTTTTTTCCATTTTTCATTTAAACACAACATCGAAAACTGAAAAAAATGAATCATTATCTGTTTTTTCATTTTGGTTTTGGAGACAAATAATGAAGAAAAGTTGTTTTTTCATTTTCTTATTTATAATTTGAAAAACAAATGAACGAATGACACGTGGATTATTGTTGATGCCAAATTCCATTCTTTTATCATCTATTAATACACAAACATTTATTTCGTTTATAGTTGGAGCGACAAACTGAATCCACCTGGACTGAAGCCACGACTGAAAATCAAACCAAAACTGTTGCACAAAAATCGCATAAAAATAAAAGATGTTCCATATTGTGTAAGTAAATAAATTCTTACTCCTACTAGGGCTGGTATCATTAAGAAGCTGCCGATACGATACAGAGGCCACGATATGTTTTTCGATATGGTGCACTATCGATTCAATATGATTCAATATGATATGTTTCAAAAAGATTCAATACGATTCAGTGAAAAACAAAGTCTAAATCATGACTGTGATATTACAAGTCTACGTCCACTAAATTTGTGCAAAGTTAATATTTTATTTATCAAAACTGTGAAAATGTCAACGCAACTGTAGATCTTACACAAAATAATTTGGTAAAATATACCAAAAATTACTCTTGGTGATATATCGATACTGTATTGTCACATTAAATAATACGATATATCGATATTTCAATATTTTTACACACTCCTCTATAATTCTTCAATTCCTCTATAACCGCCTGAAGATGCAGCGTGATTGACAGATGGATTAGCCAATCAGGAACAAGCATCGTCAGACGTATTGAAAAAAAAAAAAATCACAAAGGACTTTTCAGATTTCGGCAGAATCAATGAACAAAGCATTAAACCAGACATGTCAAACTCAGGCCCAGGGGCCAAATTTGGCCTGCGATATAATTATATTTGGCCCGCGAGATCACATCAGATCTGTATTAGAGCTGCCCCGCTGACTACAGATCGACTATAAAGACATTATTTATTTAAAATTATGTTATTATTTTATATGATGTTTGTTCTGGATTCAGTGTTTAAGCAAAACTATTATTAAACATTTATTTTAATAAGAAAAGGTTTAACATTACAGATGTCGAAAGAAGAGAAAACATGCAGATGTTGTTGAAAGTTTTCAATAAATATTTAGTTTGTCCCACGACTTAGTCCCTGTTTTTAATTTTGGCCTCTGTCAATTTGAGTTTGACACCGTTGCATTAAACTATTAATCTATGGTGATATTCTGCTTTTTTGTTTATTGCAGCTCCAGACACTCGTCCTGTTGGTCAGCTCTGTTTGCTCTGAGTGATTGACAGGTGGATTTAACCAATCACAGTAAACCTTCAGAAACATACAGTTATTTTATACAGTTTCTTAAAGGTGCATCATGTAAAAGTTAGAGCTGAGAAAAGCGTTTGACTGACTCTTCACAAGAAAAGCTACATTTGTTCAATTACAGGTGGTTTTATCGCTCAAAAACACCTTGAAAAACAAACATTCTCCACAGATCTGACCTGTAACTTGGTGAAAATATAAAAGTTTTAACACCACACTGCAAAACATGGGGAAAAAAAGCACGGAAAAGTTACACAATGCACCTTTTTTTAACTCTAAAAAAAAAACATGAATTCTGATTAAATCCAAATCGTTTTTTCAGTTTTTTGGCCCATCACCGCCGCTGCTGCCAGATATTAAAAGTGAAAGAACCTGTCTGTGTTCTGTGTGTGAGTCACTGTTGGACACACAACTTTAACACTCCAGAGAGGTACACCAGCTCCAGGTTCGTGTTACAAAGACTCAAAAAAATCCATCCTGTTACTTCAAAATGCTCAAAATCTTCATAATTTCAGCCAAACATAAGTGTGTCAGATAACGGCCGGTCAAATGTCCTTTAAAGGTTGAAGCATTTAAACCATTTCAGTCGGGAAGATATTTGGATTTTTAACGTATCAGCCTTAAATCTCAGCACAATACTGAGTTTTTGTCGATCTGCTGCTTAAAAAACACACACAAAGCTTTTATTTTTACACTTTAATACGGATATATAACCGAGACGACACAGGTTTCTCAAAAAACTTGGGCAGATTTTGATAATTTTCCTCAAATTCTGCTCTTTTTGCCACAACATATCGTCCCTAAAAATATTGGCAAAGCTTATCAGCCATCGGTTTCTCTGGATTCCAAACAATCTATATCACCAACGGCCGTGAAAAAAACATATCAGTTGATTAAAAATACAATTGGTTTAAAACATCTGATGAACACGGCCAAAGAGTCACCACAGAAAAACAAACCAAAAATACAAACTTTGGTTAAATCCGCTGAGAGAAAAGCGCAGGTGAGATTTGTGTTTTCATTTCACAATGTTGATTTCAAGCAGCGTCATCTGAGTTTGTGTTTAAAAATGACACTCAATGAGCCGAAACAAGAGGAGAAACAAGAGAAGGCAAAAGAAAAATAATCGTCTAAATGTTGATTGTCGACGCTGCTCCACTGACGATGAACACGTGTCCCTCTGGTCTCTGTGCACTGAGTCTTTCTCTTATAAACATGAGGTCAGATCCACAGTTTACACTGAGAGCTTCTGTAACGGTCCAGGCTCAGGTCCTGGTCTTCATCACACGAGGTTCAGCGCTCGTGTGTGACAGGAGCCTCGTGTTAGCAGCAGGCTAAAGCTGTAGCTTTGTGTTAGCATCAGGCTGTAGCTCCCTGACTCCCTCCTGACTCTGACTCTGACTCTCCCTCTGCTGCTGCTGCTGCTCGTGGAGATCTTTAAACAGGACGTTACAGACGTTTCCATCCTGAGCTCTGCTCCTCTCACACTGAACTACAGAAACCTGTAGGACCTGCACCTTCAGTTTTCAATATTCATTGGTTTTCATTGGTGAAAAGCGGCCGGTCTGAAGACGACCTCAGCGACCAAGACTTTCTGTTCAACAGAAACGAAGGTTTCATCTCTACAAATATAAATATAAAAACACCAAGAGGAACAGAACATGAGGCTCTGCTCCAGCATCGACTCAGCCACCGGCTCCAGACCATGGAGAGCAGAAGCTGAAGCAGTGGTGGTCTAGAGCGAACACACACTAACACACACACACACACACACACACTACACACACACCACACACACTAACACACACTAACACACACACACACTAACACACAAATGTACACACAACACCCACACACCCACACCACACACACACACACACACACACACACACACACACACACGGAGGTGTGACATCAGGAGCTGTGTGCTGCAGAGCCTCAGCTTCAGCCTCACTCACACTGTGGGCTATTTTTAGACAGGTGCAGGAGGGGGAGGGGCAGATGTGACGAGCGGAAGAGAAGAGGAGAGGACGAGGAATGAGGAGGAATGAGAAGAGGAGCAGAGAGGAGTGAGGAGAGGAGTGAGGAGAGGAGAAGAGGAGTGAGGAGGAGGAGGAGGAGGAGGAGAGGAGCGGGTTTTCCCTCGGCCAAATGTGCTCACGCTGCACTGTCCAAACCAAAGACTGTACGCACACAAACCACTCTACCACACTGTACTACAGGACTACTCTACTGCTGTACTGCTACAGTACAGTACTAATGTACTACTGTACTACACAGAGAACATCACACAGGACCGGGAATTCACCCCAGAACCTTCTGCTTCCTTCTAGCAGCAGGAGCACTATCCACTCTGCCAACACACCAGTCAGATATGAAGACCTGTTCTCAGGTTCACGGCTCCTCGTGTTTGTACAAGAACAAATGAAGTTACACAATGACACTTTGCACAAGACTCAGTGTGTCAATGTGGAACAAATGTACAGAGGAGAAAAGAGAAGAAGAAAGAGGAGAGGAAAGAGAAGAGGAGAGAGGAGGAAAGAGAGGAGCACAAAGGAGCAGTGGAGAAGAGGTGGAGAAGAGGAGGAGCAGAGAAACAGGGAGGGAGGGGGAAGTGCTGTACATTATTCAGGCCCTCCTGCCTGAGGAGACAGACGGGAGCGACAGTGACGGGGGGGTGGGTTGTGGGGGTTGGGGGGCTCCTCCGCTCGGGCGGATGTGGACACAGACTCACGACACACACCTTTGTGAACTCACTGTACGAGCGCCAACCCCCCCCCCCCTCCCCGCAGCGTCCTGGATTAGAACAGTGTCAGAACAGAACAGCCCGACACAGAGCTGACGTGTAAAGGAAGTGATCGCCGCAGAAAGGCCATAAAATCCTCTGGTGCCGCGGACTCGGGCAGGCTTTGATCAGAGCGTCCGAGAGTCTCACGAGGACCGAAGTGACTCGACACACACGGGTCCCGACAAATGCTTCATTTACAACCCCACAGTCTGTAGAATCACCGCACAACTCCAGGTCTACAGTCAATCAGAAAGTAGTGTAAATGGGCCTTTTGAAGCTGCTGTCTTTTGTCGTGTGTGTGTGTGTGTGTGTGTGTGTGTCGGGTCTGTGGAGCTGCGAGCACGTTGAAAATGGGGTATGGCTCCTATAATGCGAGCTGGAGTGTTCCTGGCCGAGCGCTGTGGGGCCGTGGGCTGTAAGTGCAGGGGAAGCCATGCATGGAAAATGTCCATAAAGCTAACCAGGTCACACACACACACACACACACACACACACTTACAACACACACACACACACTCACGACGCACACAATCACACACGCAGGACAAGAGAGCAGACAGACAGTGAGCCCGGCCCGTCTTAAAAGCCTGCTCCAGATGCCGCTCTTCAAGGAACCCTAAGGAGGTCAGAACACACACAGGACGCACACACACAGGACGCAAACACACACACACACACATGACAAAGAGCTGCTTTTGGTAAACACAGCACTACCAAGTCACCCGCCTGCAGTCATGTACCAGACCCTCTGCTCCAGGATCACACACACACACACACACACACACACACACCGTGTAAAGCTGAAGCCAAACTGAAAACATGAACCAAACTCTGCTAAAAATCCTCTTCCTTGGTCCCGGGATCTCACACACACACACAGACACACACAAGTGCACACACACACACAGACACAGGTGCGCACACACACCCATACAAACAAACACACCGCATAACGCTGAAGCTAAACTGAAAACATGAACCAAAGTTTAAACTAAACTAAAAACTAAACTAAAAATCCTCCTCTTAGTCGGTCCCAGGATTACACAGACACACACACACACACACACACACAGACACACACACACACACACACACAGAGTTTGAATCACAGAGTGTGGAGAAGATCCTAGAACATCTCAGTGGGATTAAGTGCAGATTTGAGCAAACACACAGATTCACCTGTGGGGTCAGACAGGGGCAGTGACAGGGGCAGTGACAGGGGCAGTGACAGGGGCAGTGACAGGGGCAGTGACAGGGGCAGTGACAGGGGCAGTGACAGGGACAGTGACAGTGGCAGCGACAGGACAGGTGAAGGCTCGGACACAGGGGGAGGGGCTACAGTGATGGAGGCTTCATGCACCTGAACATTCAAACATGAACACGATGTACATCCCATTTTGCCAGAGTTCACCTGCCACAAAACAACTGAACAAACACCACACACGTGTCAAAAAGGAAACAAAACATTTATTTTAGAATGTTCAGTTAAACTCAGAGGTGGACGTCATGGACCTGTCAACACTTCACACTTAGAGCGACTCACACTAGGATTTTAGAAATGTGCTGTGCTGTGCTCAAGCACAATGTGTAGGGTTCTATGTTCCACACTCACACCTGCACATCTGAACCGGGCCACGGCCTGATGACACGTCGCTGTTTGTTTACATGTGCTCACACTTTAGTGGAGAAAAAAAGTCCAGCGGCAGAAATATCAAATAGTGAGGCTGACGTGTGTCCTTTTATGATATTCGCTCCTCCGTGAGTTTATGGAGATGAAACAGTGTGGAGCAGCTAAACTTCTGTCACAGTCCTTATTGAAGGTGAGCGCGGGTTTGTGTTTTGGAGCAGATTTTCTTCAGTTTTCCTTGTATTAGTAACATCAGCACACCTGACAGGGCTTGTTGAGCATGGTTCAATTGCACTCACCCTGGACAAACGTACGGCGCTTTAGAGGCGACCTGTGCTTGGGCACAGATCTAAAGTCCTTAGAGTGAGTGCACCCTAAGGCTCAAACCCATTTTATGGTCGTGTGCCAAATCGTCTGCATCACAAGGCAGAGAGTCTGCGTCGCCGCACCTCCAAAATGTTCTAACTGCGCATCGAACCAACACAGAGAGTAAGAGCTGTGATTGGTCCTCTCTACACACATTTCCAGTAATCTGATTTCCAGCTTCATTTTGTAAACACAAACGGTATTTTTAAATCCTCGCCTCCTAGTGTTGTGGCGGTGAATTACTTCGTGGCACATACACCTCGACGCAGACGCATGAATCAAAAATGACAGCGACAAGGCAACTTTACTAATCCACAAGGGAAATGATTTAGACACAGATCCTCACTCATCACAATATATTATAATAACAAAGAGTAAAAAATATAAATGGTGATAATAAATTATAAATAAGACCATAAAGACGTGTGGTCTGATCTGACACTGGGCACATCTAATCTCCTGGGGTCACATGGGGGTGATTGACAGACAGATAAACCAATCAGAGAAGCCCATGGTCTGTACAAAACAAACACGACGGATTAGGACTGAAAAGAAAAACAACACACACAGGACTGAGAAACATGGAGGAGTTCAGCAGTGACGAACTAAACTGTCCATCTGAGGCGAGGGGAACTTTGATTTTGTTCTAAATAAAACAGACGACCAACCAGCTCCTCCCGTCACTGAAATAAACACACATGATTGGACGATGTGGGTTTCACACAGAACCTACAGAACAGACAGAACCTATTCAACCCACAGTACCTACAGATCAAACCCACAGAACCGACATAATAGCAAGATGATCTACAAAACCTACATCTCCACCTCCACCACAGGGCAGATCAGGTCTGTGCGACTGTGTGTCGTGCGACTGTGTGCATTTGTGTGCGTGTGTGCCTCTGTGTGCGTCTGTGAGCCTCTGTGAGCCTCTGTGTGAGCGTCTGTGAGCCTCTGTGTGCGTCTGTGAGCCTCTGTGTGCGTCTGTGAGCCTCTGTGTGCGTCTGTGAGCCTCTGTGTGCGTCTGTGAGCCTCTGTGTGAGTCTGTGAGCCTCTGTGTGCGTCTGTGAGCCTCTGTGTGCGTCTGTGAGCCCCTGTGTGAGCATCTGTGAGCCTCTGTGTGTGCGTCTGTGAGCCTCTGTGTGTGCGTCTGTGAGCCTCTGTGTGTGCGTCTGTGAGCCTCTGTGATCTGTGTGCGTCTGTGAGCCTCTGTGTGCCTCTGTGAGCCTCTGTGTGCCTCTGTGTGAGCCTCTGTGTGTCTGTGAGCCTCTGTGAGCCTCGTGTGTGTGCGTCTGTGAGCCTCTGTGTGAGCCTCTGTGTGAGCGTCTGTGTGAGCGTCTGTGTCGTGTGAGCCTGTGTGTGTTGCCTCTGTGTGTGCGTCTGTGAGCTGTGTGTGAGCCTCTGTGTGCGTCGTCTGTGTGTGTGTGCCTCTGTGTGTGTGCGCTGTGTGTGCTCTGTGAGCCTCTGTGCGTGTGCGCCTCTGTGTGTTTCCTCCGTGTGTTCGCCTCCGTGTGCGTGTCGTGTGCGCATGCCTCTGTGTGTGCGCATGCCTCTGTGTGTGCGCATGCCTCTGTGTGTGCGCATGCCTCTGTGTGTGCGCATGCCTCTGTGTGTGCGTATGCCTCCGTGTGTGTTCGCCTCCGTGTGTGTTGCCTCCGTGTGTGTATGCCTCTGTGTGTTCGCCTCTGTGTGTGCGCGCCTCTGTGTGTGCGCGCCTCTGTGTGTGCGCGCCTCTGTGTGTGTGCGCGCCTCTGTGTGTGCGCCTCTGTGTGTGCGCGCCTCTGTGTGTGCGCGCCTCTGTGTGTGTGTTCGCGCCTCTGTGTGTGTATGCGCCTCTGTGTGTGTGTATGCCTCTGTGTGTGTATGCCTCTGTGTGTGTGCGCCTCTGTGTGCGTGCGCCTCTGTGTGAGTCTCTGTGCCTCTGTGTGTGTCTGTGAGCCTCTGTGTGAGCCTCTGTGATGCCTCTGTGTGTGTCTGTGCGCCTCTGTGTGTGTATGCCTCTGTGTTGCCTCTGTGTGCCTCTGTGTGTTCGCCTCTGTGTGCTGTGTATGCCTCTGTGTGTGTATGCCTCTGTGTGTGTATGCCTCTGTGTGTGTATGCCCTCTGTGTGTGTATGCCTCTGTGTGTGTATGCCTCTGTGTGTGTGTGCGCCTCTGTGTGTGTGTGCGCCTCTGTGTGTGTGCGCCTCTGTGTGTGTGTATGCGCCTCTGTGTGTGTATGTGTGTGTATGCCTCTGTGTGTGTGCCTCTGTGTGTGTATGCCTCTGTGTGTGTATGCCTCTGTGTGTGTGCATGCCTCTGTGTGTACGCCTGTGTGTGTATGCCTCTGTGTGTGTATGCCTCTGTGTGTGTATGCCTCTGTGTGTGTATGCCTCTGTGTGTGTGTGCGCCTCTGTGTGTGTGCGCCTCTGTGTGTGTATGCCTCTGTGTGTTCCTCATTGTGCGTCTGTGAGCTCAGAGTCAAACGAATTCTTCACCGTTTCCTGTGTGGGAGAGTTAACAGGCCCACACCCTGCCAGCCCAGCTCCTGTTATTTCTGTCAACTCACAAAATACAGTTTGACTGACATGATGAAAAAAAAAAGTGTGTTTTAAAACTTTTTCAGACCCAAATTTCAAAACCGTAACAAAAATAAACTGTAATTTCAACACAATAAAAAGCCACAGTGCACGTTCTCTGGAGGAAGTTGCCTCCTAGTCTCATATAAATTTAATTGCTTTCCCTAAAAAAATAAAAAATAAAATGTTTTGCGGTTGTTTCCTCATTACAAACATGTTTAAACACACAAACTCTTCAGATTCAGGCTGAATTTAGGCTGGAATTTCCAATCTCTCCTGAAAAAAGGTATGCCTTAACTCAAAACATTACCACTACATGACATCACAAGGTGGATCAGAGCATTTTGAGCTTTGAAGATGCGGACAATAATAATAAAGAGTTACTCAAACATGTTTAAATGAAACAAAACACAATTCCTGATATGTTTTTGAGGAGAAAACTGCATTAAAACATGACTTAACGCACACAAGAGTAAATTTTTTGCATAATATAGGACCTTTTTTGGACGTTTCGGTATCAACTGCACAAATGAGTGTTCAGTTTCAGTATTAGTTATTGTATTCGTTAGTATTTAGTTTTGACGGCTCTAGGATTGGTGATTACAGATAAAAACGCACAAAGGTGTTTCCCATAAATGCAAACTTCTTTATTAAACAGGAAGATGTTTACTGGGCTAAACCCGACCTGTGCGCCCGCGTCGTGTGTGTGTTTTGATTCGGTCGAGTGCCTCACCTTTGGCTTCCTCCCAAACCACACCACAGCCCTGCACTTGTGCTGGTAAACACACAGGAGGCTGAAGAACGACAGTAAAAAGCCTCGCCGCCGCAGAATCGCTGTTCACAGATTCAACAAAGACGAGACGAGGGCCGAGTTCTTGGTTCAGCCGACACCGAGGGCCGAGCTCCTCACAGGCTCCAGAAGAAGAAGAAGAAACGCCGCCTGAGGTCTCATAACCCACTTCTCTGAATGAAACTAGAACAATGGAGGACGGGACCAGCTCTGTTCAATCTGCCCGTCCAGAAGTCACTCACTGAGCAAACGCGAGAAGCTCCAACTCACTCCACAAGACACAAGAGACAAACACCATTATTCAAACGATTTTTTTGCATATTGAGCATTTCTCGCACTTTGCTGTTGATAATTTACGCAAAACTTTCAAACTGAGGCCACAAATATGAACCTTAGAGCAGTTTTGCGATAAAATAAACTTTGAACATAAAATAACGCAGAGAAAAATCGAAACAAATGTTTTTGCACAAACTTAAGACAATGTGTTTTAAAGGGATCCAAGATAGAGAGATTTTTGCATAAGGAAGTGGACAGAAGGTGGCGCTGTGGGCAGAATGTGACAGTTTGATCTGGAGAGAGTCGCTGTAAAAATGTGGAAGTTCTGAGCTTTCCCGTACTGAGAATGAGACAGACCTGTAGCCCTCACGTTCTCCTCGGGGTCACATTGACCCAAAGACATTTTTTTCCCTTCCCGCTCCCGTGGGGCGTGAGGGTTTTTTAAGTGTCTGTATCTGCAGGTTTAACCTCTAGAGACAAAGGTTCAGAGGTGATTTCAGAACCATTTTTACTACTGTGGCAAAAGGAGAAATTCAATTTGTCAACTGGACAAAAGTTTACTTGGTGGAATATGTTTCTCAGTTCATCCAAGCTGCTTGTTCAGTTCTGGTCAGACGCTGGTGGACACTTCCTTATATCTGTCTGCAGGGAGGAGCTAACTACACTGAAACTACTCTGAAACTAACACACACACTTGTTTACAGTTTCTGTTTGTAGCTCAGCCTGTTCAACTTGGAGAGTGTGGGGTCATATATTTTAGTTTTAGTTTTATTTATTTAAAAGGGACAATGCGTATTAATGAACATATACTTGTAAATACGCCAGAATTAGCCCAAAAGCTGCTTTTCATCTGTAGTTCCTGGCAGGTCAGAGAGACAGAGACATAAGAACATAAAACAAGTCACACCATAGACAAACATTACCATGTTTGTCTATGAACTGTTATTAGCATAAACATTCAGGGCCATAATGGGAGTTTTCACACCTCTGGACTTGACCTGGCTACACCTATGGTTTTCTTTGTTTTGTTTTAGGTTTGCGGATGGAGTTGTAAATCGGAGACAGATGACGTCTGAGGGCTCCATTTCTGTTTAAGGAAGAATTGTCTTTCTTCACAAAAATTGCCTCTTTAACTCTCCACTCAAACCAATTCACTCGCACTCAATAGGCCGAGCAAACAAACAGAAACTGTAGTCAAGTGTGTGTGTTAGTTTCAGAGTAGTTTCAGTGTAGTTAGGTCCTCCCTGCAGACAGATATAAATGTCCACCAGCGTCGGACCAGAACTGAAGAAGTAACTTGGATGAGCTGAGAAACGTATTCGACTTAAATAAATGAATTTCTCCTTTCGCTGTAGATTCTACCTGACGACTGAGGGATTTCACACTCAATTTTAAAACTTTAAAAGCACAAACTTCTTCCTTTTAAGCAGCAGGTGAGGTCAGGACTGTCTCAGAAAAAAACAACACCACTGATTCCAGTTTGTGGTTCATCTGATGCACCAATGATCTAATGAGAATATTTACAGGCCCATGATGAACCAGAAGTGTCACTATAATGAACTCACTTGTCTTCATACAAACATGTTACATACACTAAGCACAGTTACGTCACACAGATGAGTACAACAACATAATCCACAACACGAACAGGACAAGAGACGTGGGAAAGATGGACCTCGAGTTAGAACTGACGGGACTGAGGCAACTGTGAGTTTACTTTTTATTTCTGTGGAGGTTTAACCAAACGGGTGTGTGTCACAGACTGAAGAGAGTTCTACACATGCTCAGTCTGGGACGGCTCTCGGTGAAAGAGAACGGAAAACGTGAAGTGCCAAGATGAAAACTTAAATCTGACTGGTCGAAGCGTCACAACAGCGAACAAAAAAAATCAAACTCGAGTTAAATCCAGTTGAGAGAAAAGCTCAAAGTAGTACAAAAAGCTCTTTCCTCTGCACGATTTCACAAACTAAATATTCCTGAAGTTGTGACGCTAAAATAGACTAAAGTCTGTCGGCATCGGCATCTTTGTTTTGGTCCCAAACCTGAGTGCTGCGATGTGATTGATTGCTCGGGTTTCTCGCGAGTTTGTGACTCAAATAGGCAAAGGTTTGGTATTAACTTAACTCATTTAGATCAATGTGTTCCCTTTTACTGGTTTAAAAATGCTTTATTCACAGAAATCAGTGTATTATTTTATGTATTATTATTTTATTTTATGTATTATTTTTATTTATTTTTTTATGTATTGTTTTTATTTTATTTTTTATGTATTATTTTTATTTTATTTTTAATGTATTTTTATTTATATATTATTATTATTATATATATTAATTTATGTATTTTATTTTATAATAATTTTAGATTTTATTTTTATAATTATTTTATATGTATTATTTCATGTATTATTTTATTTTAATTATTGCTAAAAACATAACGTATAAATTTCACATTTCAAGTTTTTGCCGCTCTGAGTCTCCCCTTGTCTTTGCTCCTTGCACTTAGTCACTCCCCCTTCAGAGCGCCATCACAAAGCATCCGTCTAAAGAAACTCCTGCACGTGGCATCAGGTTTGTCAAGTTGTTGTACAGTTTCGTATCATGTTGTTGTATATTTTGTATATATATAAACTTGTTTATGCAGAACATTTGACATATTCACTGTTTATGAGGCGTGTAACGGTTCATGTAAACTGTTTCGGTACAGGGCGTTTGGTTCGGCGCAGGGCTGTGCTCGAGTGAATTCATGCAGTTACTGTGTGTGTGTGTGTGTTTACATTCCTCCACTTCCTGTGCAGCTAAACGGAGGCTCGGCTCTTGAATATTCATGAGGAACCGTGATTGGGGTGAAGGCGTTTCCCGTAGTGATGTTACGAGATGTGCCGAGGCTTCAAAGCGTGTGCAGAGTAACGCAGGAAGTCTTTGGTGAAGTGTATCGAGGTTTGTATCGGTGACGTTTGAAGCCTCGTGGGACCGAACGAACCACGTGACTGCTTCAGGAAGTAGTTCGCGGATTTGGTGCGATTCGAAACATAAGGGCCAAAGAAATGCAACGGATTCCCCCAGAACATTTTGTGGTTTTGGGTTATTGTGAGTTTGGTACATTCTATTTGAGATCTTTTTTTTTTTATTTTTTTCTTTTTTTTTTGTGACGGAGCAGCAAGTGGCTTTTCTCTGCACGCCTGCATCATCTGTGCGCTGTGAAAGGTTTTTTTCAAAAGCAGGGGCAATTCTCTGTAAAAAAGAAACCATCCAAGTCCAAATACTGTGGAGAAATTTATATTTTTTAAATAAAATGACTGTATTTTCCCATCCTTATTGTCGCATAAGCACAGCCATAAAGTAGTAACACAAGCACAGTCACATTACATCCTGATCTCCAATTTGTTCCTACTTTTTCTTTTAACCCGACCGTTAGATCATAAACACAGACTCCCATGTTCATAAATCACAAACAGTCAAACATTTAATCATTCGTTTTTTCAATATAAATGTTTCCATCAGAACCACGATGATCATGTTGGTTGTTCTATTTTCACTCTGCCTGTTAGACATTTTTTTGGGTTCTTGATGGCGCAGTGGAGCAAATGAAGCACCTTGAAGCATCGGCTCAAGAGTCGAGCAAATGGACGGAACGCTTCAGTGCTTCACGGGGCTTCATCTCCACGTCACTAGTTTCCCGCGGCGCTTTATAGTTAGAGCGACCACCTTCACAACATCTGTTTCTCCCTGCCTCGACTACGTCCCTCCAGACCACGTGAACCCTCGCAAAACTACGATCATCATCATTTTCTGGCCAAAAATATGAAGACTGAGTAAAACAGGGTATTCCCGGGTTTGACTACCCCAAATTAAAGACTTTAAGACCTTTTAAAGACCACTTAAATGAAAATTAAAACCAACGTCACACCCAATATGTGGGCGAAAAACACCAGGTCTAATTCTAATAATGACCAAACAACTACTGAACTATATTTAGAATCTAAGGCTACGCTTATATGATGAGGGTCCTAACAAGACACAAAAGTGGTGCAGCATCTTCACTTTTTATCCTGCGTTTAGACGAGTGTTTTCGGGAGGAAATCTGTGTGCATACGGTGACGCAAAAGTGTGTAGAATTGGATTGTGTTTGCATGTCAGGCGGCTCGGTGGTGACGCTCGGTGGTGACGTATGTGACGTGAACTCGTACACAACGTGAGCAGAACTGACCAGAGTTTTGCGTCTTGGGCAGTGTAGACGGAACTGATTGTTTACCGTATTTTTCGGGCTATTAGAAGCGCTCTTAAGCCTCCAACCAGATAAAAAATGACTGCGCCCTATACACAAATCCACTTAGGTGTCCCAGCACGACTTCAGTAAACTACAAAGCCGCACCACCCGCAGAACACACAAACACACACGGAGCAGACAGCGACCGCACGGCGAAACACACTCACAGACACACTCATCACTCCACGCCGACGAGGAACGGAACGGAGGAACGAACCGAAAAAGCGAGTGCGATGTGCCGCTTCTAGACACGACTGAACAACTGAGTCACTGCGAACACGCCGACAATCCGTTGGTCCCAGACACACCCTCCCTACACGCCACAACTGAACAAAGCCCAGAGTCACCGTGAACGAACAAACAAACAAAACCACTCACCATCACACTGTTGGGTTTCCTTTAAAGTCCCACGCGGTTTATTTGTGAAAAAAGTAAAAAAATAGACCATTTAATGACAGGGCGCCTTAATCCGCACCTAATAATGTGGAAAATACGGTACTCATTGCTGCCGGCGCTAAAAGACAAAGTTTGCACAGACTCCAAATTCAATGTTCATTCTCATTATGTTATTTCACGTTGTTGTATTTTTTTGTCTCCCACCGTTTAACATCACACTGCAGCCTGGTTGAGAAAACAAAAAAATAGCCTAATGAAATATAAGACCTTTGTGGAAAAAAATAAGACTTGGACAACATAATTTAAGACTTTTTAAGGCCTTCTTCACGGCTGCCCTGTAAAAGTTCATGCTGGAACGGTTAGTGCTGCTCTTTACTTTCTGAAAAGTTTTGTTTACAAGGAATACATTTTTTAAATATTATTTCCTACGTTTCCTGCTTATTTGAGAATATTTTTATTTAACTTATTAGTTTTCCCAAGCAGCACTTTGTATTTATTTTATTTTCCTGTTTGTATAAAGTTAAAACTAATTGTTGGTTTAATAAACACTAGGGGTGTAACAATATCAAAGTCTCACAATACGATATTGTCAGAGTATGAACCTCACGGTACGATATTTATTTTCGATATTGTGGGAAAGTTCACGATATGATGGGGAGGCTCACGATTAGGGATGTAACGATATCCAAATCTCTCTGTACGATATTTTCACAATATACATCTCACGATATTTATTATGATATTTTGTGGAAGCTGCGAACAAAACTGAATAATATGTGACTTTTTCCTCTTAAAAAGCCTTGACGAGACTTAATCCAAAGAACTAAGACTTAAAAGTGTTACAACTGTTATTTCTTCTTGTAGTGTACACCGAAATGGAGCAAAGGATCATGGTCTATGTAGTTCCTATATTTTTTTTAAGCTTTTGCTGCACCTGAACTCTTCATATAAGCAAAGAGTCTTGTAATTTGATATATTGTGATTGTTACATCCCTTATAAACACACAAATAAACAACAAGCAAACAGTTTTACATTTTGTTCTCATTCTGTATCGAAAATGAACCGAACCGTGACTTCAAAACCGAGACATGTACCGAGCCGTGACTTTAGTGTTACACCCTTAAGTGTTTACATGATTTTTATAGTTTCCACTGGTTTATTCCACACTGACTTTACAGAAGCAGTAGTTTAGAAGTGTTTTTGGTTCTTAAAAATAGTCCTGTATCGCAGAATATCTCATGCGCACTTTACTGATTTTCACGTGTATCGTCGTATCGTGATAGTATCGTATCGTGAGCGAGTAGTACAAGGAAGATTCTGGTCGTAGTAGAGTCTTGAGTCCACCTAAATCCTTCTAAGATCCAGCGAGCTCGAAGAAGATTCACGACGACCAACTTTACCAAAACAAACGCACGGCTCTCCCCATTTCCCCATCCGCCCTGCGCCGCCACCACTTCCTCCTGCTGCTCGTTTGTGTGCTCAGAGTGAGTCCGAAACGCTAAAAAAAACCACACCGTGCATACGTGGATTACCTGAGCCGGAGCGTTTATACACCAGGGCACGAAACCCGCCGTGTGCCATGCAAATGTGCGGCTCTGGAGCGACGGGACGATGCAAAGTTTGGGCGCCGGGGCTGAACGGAGCAGCGGGCAGCGGGCGAGCACTTTGCCTATTCAAACGAGCAGCGAGCCCTGGACCGTCGCCACCTCAGACACCGGGCAACAGAGAAACTATAAAACTGAAGCTACTTTATGATACTGATGTAATAAAAAATAATGCAGGATCATCACAGAGAATCAGTTTTAAATAGACAGAGTCACTAAAAGGCCTGAGCAGAATGTGCCAATAATTATCCACAGAAGTGAATTATTCAACATTTTACAACCTAAATGTGATTTTACTACAACAAAAACACAACAAATCCCCAAAACTTTCACAAAGACACTGTACAAGTGATGAACACTGAACCCAAAATACTGCCCCAGGTTTCATTTAATTGTCTGTTGTCCAACTCCTGTCCACAGTCTGGGGTCGAGGTGTGTGTGTGTGTGTTGTGTGTGTGTGTGTGTTGTGTGTGTCTGTGTGTGTGTGTGTTGTGTCACCTCCCCTCACATCTGTACGTGTGAAAATGACCATATCAGTCACCAAATCCTGTAATCCCAGAGGGCCATCCACAGGCCGGATTAAAAAGTTAATACTATTATCCAACATTTATCACAGCAGATTAAAAATAACTCATACAACTGACAACAGAGGCTTTATTTAGAGCACAGCCCGTCACACACATGTGGAGCCGCGCGTTAACGCGACTGGGACGAGAATCTGAGACACAAACCGGAGTTTAACCACACGGACAATGTTTGCGGGAATCGGACCTCCCCTCCCCACCCCCGGACCTCCCCGCACAGCCCCGCACGCACAGCCCCGCACAGCCCCGCACAGCCCCGCTCCTCCCCGGACAGTTTGTGTAATGAAACGGCTCAGCGGCTCCCGGGAGAGCCGGGCCGTGTCTGGGCCTCTCCGTAACTACAGTCACACCGGTTTATTTAAGCGGCTCCGGTCACAGAGGAGCAGCAGCAGCGGCTCCTCCGCGGCTCCGCATCTGTCTCCCGCACAGAGGAAAAGCCTCACACAGAAGCTTCAAACGCCATCTTGTTCTGTGCAGCTGCTACGGCCCCGGATACAGGAACTCATTCATTCATGGAGCCGCGGCTCAATCACTCCGCGGCTCTAATCACGAATTAAAAATAAGAGTTTACAGAGCGACATTACTCCACCCCCACACCGCCTCCTGCCCCGGCTCTGCCCGCTCTGTCCCGGGTCGGAGCGGCTCTGGAGCGGACACACGCGCTGCTCACACGCGCTGGAGCTCGGGCCGTGGCCAAGCCCACTGCACACAGCCCACTGCACACAGCCCACTGCACACAGCCCACTGCACACAGCCCACTGCACACAGCCCACTGCACACACACCCACTGCACACAGCCCACTGCACACACACCACACTGCACACAGCCCACTGCACACACACCACACTGCACACACACCACACACCCACTGCACACACACACAGCTCACTGCACACACACCAGCCCCGGCAAACAGCCCCCTCCGGACTAAACTCTACTGTGAACCCCGGGTCTGTGCGGGTTTGTACCGCGGCTGCAGAGCGCACGAGAGCACGAGAGCCCTGTGTGCCCGGATGCGCGCGTGGCCGCGAGCCCAGCCCCGGTGCACATAACCAGATAAACCCAAATCCCATTACCGAGGCCCGGACACTTAAACTCAGACTGCACCGGCCCCGAGCTCCGGCTCTGACCACACTGCACCGGCCTGACCCGAGGCACCGCGCTGACCCGGGTCAGACTCGGTGGGTCCGGACCCTCCGTGCACAGAGAGCAGCAGCAGCAGCAGGAGGAGGATGCTGCTCTGCTCGGCTGTTGCTGCTGTTGCTGCTGCGGTCTGCGCTTCATCAAACTCTTGTTTTTTTACAGCTGCTGCGCACGTGACGGGCTCTGAAAGCGCACGGGCGCTTCCGTCTCGTGCGTCCATTTGCATCACAGACTCTGGCCTTTATCTGTGTCCCTGAGCCGCGGCCCGGGGCCTCAGGTGAGTCTGCGGCCAAACAAGGCCTCAGAGCGGGGCGCTGCTGACCCACTGACCCCCGACCCGCTCCACAGAACCCCGAACACCAGAGTCAGGTCCCCCCCGAACCCTGCGCACGTCCGCCCGGTCCCGCCGCCGCTACGGCCGCTGTCCGTGCGCTCGGCTCCTCCGGGGCCGGTGGAGTTTATCACGGAGCTCACGGGCTCTAGGGCCACGTCGTCAGTTGCATTAATCATTGTTTTGTGCTAAAGTCGCACGGGGGGACACGGGGGGACAAACATAGACACGGGGGACCCGGAGCCAGCGGGGCCACAGCGGAGTGTGTCCGGACAGGGGCCTGTGAGCGCCGCCTCTGCCGGAGTTACACCCAGACATTAGGCCTCGTCCAGGCCGGAACATGAACACAAATGATTTTATAAACGCTGCGCTCGCTTTTTATCAGTGAAACAGACACAAACAGAAGAGTTTGTGCCCAGACCCCCGCGCCCGCCCGCTCCCCGGGACACGGAGCTCTGCTGAAGCTAACGGCGGCTAAAGATCCAGGTTTAACCCTTTGGTTGTTCTGCTCCACAAACACTGAAGTTTGGCCTTACCCGCGTTCAGTCGGTGGCCTCCGTGCTTCTCTCACATTGACTGTGCGCGGGGTCCGATCGCCTCGTCTCCGTCTGGGGGCTCAGATTTGGTGAATTTTGTCCGACCCGAGGAGCGGCAACTCCCCGCACCCAGTTTTTGACCCGCCGAGGGGGGGAGACACACCGGCTCAGAGACTGGGCGCTGTCCTCCACAAACACACGCCGGAGTCCCGTGCAAACGCTCAGACGGAGAAAAACACTAAATCCGACAAAAGTCTAAATCCCTTTGGGTCGTTCCCACCGTCGCGAGCCGTCCCCCGGTGCGGTCCTTCTGTCCGGTCCTTGTGTCCAGCTCAGCGGCGTCTTCCTGCGGCCATCGAGCCTCAGCGGAGGAACAGCGGAGATGGGCGCGGTGCGGGGGCGCCAGATCTCACGAGAGAAGCACGTAAACAAGCACGCAAACAGGCCCCGCGAACAGCCACCCGGAGCCACCCCCGTGAACACGAGCCCCAAATAAAACCAAAACCCTCAACATTACAAACTGTGTTTTTATATTTCAGTCAGTTTTGTGACGTTCGTCTGTGTCACCAGAAGTATTTGTGGGCAATATTTGTATTCGAGCTGGACTTTTTAGTAGTGACTAGATTTTCAAAATAAAAAAACTGGGGCATCCCTGGTTTGTGGTTAGTAATAATAAAACTGTGAAACGAGTGAGTAATTAAGCAAAACTGTTCTTCACTCAGCACGAATGTGAGTCAGTAGAGTCACATTTTCTTTGTGTTTTTGTCATTTTTAAGCAGATTTTCTATATTTTACCCAAACAAATGTCAATTTAAGCCTCTCTTTAGTGTTAGAAGGGATCAAATTGGTCAAAAATAAGAACAACCGGGATATTTCATGAATAAAATTGAGACAAATCAGTGGTTTTGGATAAATCTGCTGGAACGGGGGGAACAGAAGTCAAAACTGGGATTGTCCAAGATAAATCACCCTAATCCTGACACATATTTTGATGTTTATAATACAGAAAATTTGCCTTAATCTCGCCCCATTT
Source organism: Boleophthalmus pectinirostris (assembly GCF_026225935.1). Lineage (NCBI taxonomy): Eukaryota > Metazoa > Chordata > Actinopteri > Gobiiformes > Gobiidae > Boleophthalmus > Boleophthalmus pectinirostris. The sequence continues at coordinate 3,645,140 of NW_026571515.1, read as the reverse complement.
ACACCATTAGAGGCGTTACACTTGGTGATTAGGCTCTAGGGTGAACTGGCATCACAAAAACCAAACAAATTAAACACTAAAATACACTCTCTTTTATGAAATGCAACTACGAACAGAAAAAAAGCCCCAAAACGGAACCCCTGACTTCCAAACTCCGTAAGTAAATTCCCCCCAAAGAAGCTCAGAGTGGGTAAATCTGAGCGGACTTGGCAACCCTGGCGCGGTAACCCTGCGAACAGCGCCGGGAAACCCCACGTCGAGGCAGCGTCACGACGCACGGCGACGGCGACGGCTTCGGCGGCGGGGTCCGGGACCACAGCGCGAGCAGGAAACACTCACACACAACTGCCATCTTTACCACACTTTACTGCACAAATGTGACCAAAAACAACGAGAAGAACCCGCTTTTGGACGTCCTAAAGTCCCGCTCAAGTCCTGGTTTAGTCCAAGTTTAGTCCAAGTTTAGAACTGGTTCGTTAAGTCCTTGTTTAGACTTGGTTTAGTCTTAGGGAGACGAGGAACAGTCCCAGTGTTGAGCCTGTGTCCCCTGTCCCAACAAATGTACACCAAAACACTGATTTGTCTCAATTTTATACAAAAAATGTCCCAGGTTTTCCTATTTTTGACCAATTCGATCCCTGCTAACAGTAAAGAGAGACATAAACTGACATTTGTTGAGGTAAAATGCAGAAAATCTGCGTTAAAATGACCAAAACACAAAGAAAAAGTGACTATACTGACTCACATTAGTCCTCTTTTCACAATTTTATTATTACTAACCAAGTCAAACCAGGGATGTCCCAGTTTTTTAGTGTCCCCTGTCCCAGCAGATTTATCAAAAAACACTGATTTGTCCCAGTTTTATACAAGAAATGTCCCAGGTGTCTCTATTTTAGACTAATCTGAGCCCTGCCAACAGTAAAGAGAGGGATAAATTGTAATTTGTTGAGGTAAAATACAAAAAAATCTGCTTAAAACCGACCAAAACATTAAAAAAATGTGACTACACTGACTCACATTAGTCCCAAGTCCATAACGATTTTTATTAATTACACACTTGCTTCACAATTTTATTACCAACCAACTCAAACCAGAGCTGTCCCGGCAGATTTATCAAAAAACTAGTGATTTGTCCCAGTTTTATGCAGGAAATATCCCAGGTGTCTCTATTTTTGACCAATCTGATCCCAGCCAACAGTAAAAAGAGACATAAACTCACATTTGTTTTGGTAAAATACAAAAAATCTGCATAAAAATGACCAAAACACAAAGAAAAAGTGACTATACTGACTCACATTAGTCCCAAGTGTATAACAGTTTTTCTTAATTACACACTTGCTTCACAATTTTATTACTAACCAACTCAAACCAGGGATGTCCCAGTTTTTTAGTGTCTCCTGTCCCACCAGATTTATCCAAAACCAGTGATTTGTCCTATTTTTATTAAAAAAAAAAAAATGTCCCAAGTGTCCCTATTTTTGATCAATCAACAGTAAAGAGACATAAACTGTCATTTGTTTAGGTAAAATGCAGAAAATCTGCGTAAAAATGACATAAAAATGTGACTGTACTGTTCACGTTTCTTAATTATGCACTCGTTTCACAATTTTATTATTACAACTTACCAAAAACATGTCCCAGTTTTTTATTTTGAAATTCTGGTCACCCTGGTCCTAAGGTCCCACTGAAGTCCTGGTTTAGTCTGGGTTTAGAACTGGTTTGTTAAGTCCACATGTCCCTGTTTACCCGGGACAGTCCCAGTTTGAGCCTGTGTCCCATGTCCCAGTGGATTTATCAAAAAACAGTGATTTGTCCGAATTTTATACAAGAAATGTCCCTGATGTCTCTATTTTTGATCAATCAACAGTAAAAGAGACATAAACTGTCATTTGTTTTGGTAAAATACAGAAAATCTGCTTAAAATCGACCAAAACAAAGAAAATGTGACTGTACTGTTCACACGTTTCTTAATTACTCACTCGTTTCACAGTTTTATTTTTACCAACCACCAAAAAAATGGGGATGTCCCAGTTTTTTATTTTGAAATTCTGGTCACTGTAGTCCTAAAGTCCTGCTCAAGTCCTGGTTTAGTCCAAGTTTAGCCTGGGTTTAGAACCGGTTCTTTATTTACCCGGGACAGTCCCAGTTTTGAGCCTGTGTCCCTGGTCCCTGCAGATTTATCCAAAACCACTGATTTGTCCCAGTTTGATCCCTGCCAACAGTAAAAAGAGACATAAACTAATTTGTTTAGCTAAAATACTAAAAATCTGCTTAAAAACGACCAAAACACAAAGAAAATGTGACTATACTGACTCAGATTAGACCCAAGTGCAGAACAATTCTCCTTAATTAGTCACTCGTTTCACAGTTTTATTTTTACCAACCACCACAAACCAGGGATGTCCCAGTTTTTTATTTTTTTATTTTGAAAATCTGGTCTTTCTACTTTAGCTCTGGTGTGTGAGTTTTGATTCAAAGAACCTGTTTTACTCTGTTTTCTGATCTGTGTCATGAACAACAGGTAAAAGGAACTGAAAACTACCACTGCATGACATCACAAAGTGGAACAGACCGAGAAATAAAAAAGGATTCGTGAAACGTGTCAATGAAACAAAACACGACTCCAGGTTTGTTTTTGAGGCGGGAACAACATTTAAACAGACTTAAAGTTCACGAGTCAGTTTTATGTAAGAAGGAACCTTAAAGTGAGTTCAGGTTTGTTCAGAGGTGCTCCTCACAACGAGAGGGTCCTGAGGGTCTGGTGCTCCTCACAGTCAGAGAGTTCTGAGAGTCTAGTGCTCCTCACAACGAGAGGGTCCTGAGGGTCTGATGCTCCTCACAGTCAGAGAGTTCTGAGAGTCTAGTGCTCCTCACAACGAGAGGGTCCTGAGGGTCTGGTGCTAGTCACAGTGAGAGGGTCCTGAGAGTCTGGTGCTCCTCACAGTGAGAGGGTCTTGAGGGTCTGGTGCTCCTCACAGTGAGAGGGTCCTGAGAGTCTGGTGCTCCTCACAATGAGAGGATCAAGAGGGTGTGGTGCTCCTCACAGTGAGAGGGTCCTGAGAGTCTGGTGCTCCTCACAGTCAGAGGGTCCAGAGGGTGTGTTGCTCCTCACAGTCAGAGGGTCTGATGCTCCTCACAGTGAGAGGGTCCTGAGAGTCTGGTGCTCCTCACAGTCAGAGGGTCCGGAGGGTCTGGTGCTCCTCACAATGAGAGGGTCCAGAGGGTGTGGTGCTCCTCACAGTGAGAGGGTCCTGAGAGTCTGGTGCTCCTCATAATGAGAGGGTCCAGAGGGTGTGGTGCTCCTCACAATGAGAGGGTCCAGAGGGTATGGTGCTCCTCACAGTGAGAGGGTCCAGAGGGTGTGGTGCTCCTCACAGTGAGAGGGTCTTGAGGGTCTGATGCTCCTCACAGTGAGAGGGTCCAGAGGGTGTGGTGCTCCTCATAATGAGAGGGTCCTGAGGGTCTGGTGCTCCTCACAGTGAGAGGGTCCTGAGAGTGTGGTGCTTCTCACAGTCAGAGGGTCTTGAGGGTCTGATGCTCCTCACAGTGAGAGGGTCCTGAGAGTCTGGTGCTTCTCATAATGAGAGGGTCCAGAGGGTGTGGTGCTCCTCACAGTTTGAGGGTCTTGCGTGTCTGGTGCTCCTCACAGTTTGAGGGTCTTGCGGCTCTGGTGCTCCTCACAGTTTGAGGGTCTTGCTTGTGCAGGCGTCTCTGGGCTCAGTCTCTGCTCGTGTAAAACTCTCAGTGTGTTTGAGGAAAAGATAAATCCGTCCTGTTTTGTTTTGTTAGACAAACACTCGACACTCACTCTTTAATCCTCCTGTGTCGTCTGAGGCAGAGGAAGCTCCGCCTCCTCTGGTCTGTGTGACACCTGACACCTGCCCACAGACCCACAGACTCACAGACCCACAGACCCACAGACTCACAGACCCACAGACCCACAGACCCACAGACCCACAGACTCACAGACCCACAGACCCACAGACTCACAGACCCACAGACTCACAGACTCACAGACCCACAGACCCACAGACTCACAGACCCACAGACCCACAGACCCACAGACCCACAGACTCCACAGACCACAGACCCACAGACCCACAGACCCACAGACCCACAGACCCACAGACTCACAGACCCACAGACACCCACAGACCACAGACTCACAGACCCACAGACCCACAGACTCACAGACCCACAGACCCACAGACCCACAGACTCACAGACCCACAGACCCCACAGACCCACAGACCCACAGACTCACAGACAGACTCACAGACCCACAGACTCACACAGACTCACAGACCACAGACCCACAGACCCACAGACCACACACCTACAGACCCACAGACCCACAGACTCACAGACCCACAGACCCACACAGACCTCACAGACCCACAGACCCACAGACTCACAGACCCACAGACTCACAGACCACAGACCACAGACCTGACACAGACCCTACAGACCCACAGACTCACAGACTCACAGACCCACAGACCCACAGACCCACAGACCACAGACCCACAGACCCACAGACTCACAGACAGACCCACAGACCCACAGACAGACCCACAGACTCACAGACTCACAGACCACAGACCCACAGACCCACAATCACCCCAGACCACCCACAGACCACAGACCCACAGACCCACAGACTCACAGACCACAGACACAGACCCACAGACCTCACAGACCCACAGACCCACAGACTCACACAGACCCACAGACCCACAGACTCACAGACCCACAGACCCACAGACAGACTCACCCACAGACCACAGACCCACAGACCCACAGACCCACAGACCCACAGACTCACAGACCCACAGACCCACAGACTCACACAGACCCACAGACCCACAGACCCACAGACTCACAGACCCACAGACCCACAGACCCACAGACCCACAGACTCACAGACCCACAGACCCACAGACTCACACAGACCCACAGACCCACAGACCCACAGACTCACACAGACCCACAGACCCACAGACTCACAGACCCACAGACCCACAGACTCACAGACTCACAGACCCACAGACTCACATTCGGGCGTCACACCACAGCACACTTCTCTTCTTCTGTTTGGCTCTGTAGTCGACATTAAAGCTGCACTACGTCACTTTTCACAGAGGTCCTGCCACCTGCCCGTGTCCATGGAGATGTGATGATCTCCTCTTGTCTGGAGTTTCTCTGAGCACCACCAGCTCTTCTCTCATCTGCCACTGTTCAAGGTTCCCACTCTTTTTCACTGACAACATTTCAAAACTTTTTCATGACTTTTCCATGACCTAAAGTGAATTTTCCATGACTTTACAGCACCTACATGTGTAGAACCGATCAGACGTTTAAGACTAAATATGAAATGTGAACTGTTTCCACTTAAAAAATAATCAGAACAGTTTAATGAGAATTTAACAGAACGCTGGAGTTGAGTGAAAGAGACACTAAAACTCCACGACTTTTTCAAAACTTTCAGTAAATTTACAGGCCTGGGAAATGACATTTTCAATGATTGATTTCCATGACTATGGGAACCCTGACTATCACACAGGCACGTAGGGTGAAGTGTCTTGCCCAAGGACACAATGATGTTTCTCAAACAGTTGACACTTGGCATTACAAATAGAAATACTCTAAAGAAATAAAACAATTTAAAAGACATATTTTATAAGTGCAACTTTTACAGTATTTTAAATCATATCAGAACTAATCGTGTGTGAACATTACACGTCCTGACGAGATTTAACCAGGTTCAGTGTGTTTGGTTCTTTTGGCCTGTTGGACTCAGGTTCATTATGAGACTCTGACGCTGAGGGACACAGAGACACAGAGACACAGACACAGGGGACGGCGTGTTACCTGGAGACACAAACATGATGGAACAGAGGGGCCCCTGTGGAGCGGGTGGGGGCAGGGGGTGGGGGCAGGTTTTATCTCTGAGCTCTGTGTGTTGGAGTTTTAGCCTCATTGTCTCTTTGTGTCGTATTGACGGGTCCGGCTCATCACGTCACGGAAACTCCACTCTGTTTCAGTTTAAAACATTTAAATCTAATCTAATCTAATCTAGTCTTGGTCTTTTGACAAATTCTTTCAGTGATTTAAATCCATAATCGTCCAATAAATTTAATCGACTGTGATTTTGTCTTTAATTAAACTAATAAACGTGATGTTTGAAGCTGGTGAGACGTGTTGGGAAGTTTACTTTTAAAATGTAATCCCCTACATATTACAGATTACACACACCAAAGTGTAGTTTGTAACGTAATCCATTAAATGACTTAAAGTGAGTAATGTAATCTGAATACTTTGGATTACTTGATTTGCTGTAGAGAAATAAAGACGAGGAAATCTTCACATAAGATGTTTTGTCTGATAAAAGAAAATAAAAAGTCCAAACTTTACTGAACCAAATTATTAAAAATATTATTGATTAGACAGAAGTTTAGACCGTTTAGAATTTAGTTTAGTCCTGGTTTAGTCCTGGTTTTAGTCCTTTAGTCCTTTACTTTAGTCCTGGTTTATTTAACCTGGTTTACCTAGCTGGTTTAGTCCTGTTTAGTCCTGCTTTAGTCCTGGTTTAGACCTGTTTAGTCCTGTTTAGTCCTGGTTTAGTCCTTTAGTCCTGCTTTAGTCCTGGTTTAGTCCTGGTTTAGTCCTGGTTTAGTCCGTTTAGTTTAGGTTTAGTCCTGGTTTAGTCCTGGTTTAGTCCTGGTTTAGTTTACCTGGTTTAGTCCTGTTTAGTCCTGGTTTAGTCCTGGGTTTACCTGGTTTAGTCCTGGTTTAGTCCTGGTTTAGTTTAGTCCTGTTTAGTCCTGGTTTAGTCCTGGTTTAGTCCTGGTTTAGTCCTGGTTTAGTCCTGGTTTAGAGTCCTGGTTTAGTCCTGGTTTAGTCCTGGTTTAGACCTGGTTTAGTCCTGGTTTAGTCCTGGTTTAGTCCTGGTTTAGTCCTGGTTTAGTCCTGGTTTAGTCCTGGTTTAGACCTGGTTTAGTCCTGGTTTAGTCCTGGTTTAGTCCTGGTTTAGTGTCCGGCAATGAGTGGAATTACCGAAAAAAACAAAAAACAAAAGGGACATAGCCCCAAATGTGAAAACAGTAAAATCCCTCTGTGTAATCCTTTTATTTCAACAAAGTAACTGTAATCCAGTTACCACTCACTGAAACAGTAACTGTAACTGAATACAGTTACTCATAATTTGTACTCTGATTACTCTGGTACATGTAATCTGTTACTCCTCAACTCTGCTGGTGGGACGTGGTTGGACGTGTCCTTTAGAGTTTCTGGTCTGTTTTTGGGCAGAGTTCCTCTCGTCCCTCAGCCCGTCGTTTCTTAGAGACGAGTTTTAAACAGACTCTATGTTCCCGTGGGTCTGCTCCTCACATTTACAGTGAGCTGTACGGGCCTGTACGAGGCTCCGCCCACAAGTCTGCGTCAGCCGAGCTCCCACATGAACATAGACAAAAAACACGACACGACGTCACAAACCTGAGGCAGGAGATTCATCAGTGAACCTGGTGGTACAGAGGAGGACCTGGTGGTACAGAGGAGGACCTGGTGGTACAGAGGAGGAGAGGTGGTACAGAGGAGGACCTGGTGGTACAGAGGAGGAGCAGGTGGTACAGGAGAAGATCTGGTGGTGCAGAGGAGGGCACATTGATGCAGAAGAGGACCTGGTGGTGCGGTGGATGACCTGGTGGTGCGGTGGATGACCTGGTGGTGCGGTGGATGACCTGGTGGTGCGGTGGATGACCTGGTGGTGTGGTGGATGACCTGGTGGTGCAGAGGAGGACCTGGTGGTACAGAGGAGGACCTGGTGGTACAGAGGAGGACCTGGTGGTGATACAGAGGATGACCTGGTGCTACAGAGGAGGACCTGGTGGTACAGAGGAGGACCTGGTGGTGATACAGAGCATGACCCGGTGGTGATACAGAGGATGACCCGGTGGTACATAGGATGACCCGGTGGTGATACAGAGGAGGACCTGGTGGTGATACAGAGGAGGACCTGGTGGTGATACAGAGGAGGACCTGGTGGTACAGAGGAGGACCTGGTGGTACAGAGGAGGACCTGATGATACAGAGGATGACCCGGTGGTGATACAGAGGATGACCCGGTGGTGATACAGAGGAGGACCTGGTGGTGATACAGAGGATGACCTGGTGGTGATACACAGGAGGACCTGGTGGTGATACACAGGAGGACCTGGTGGTGATACACAGGAGGACCTGGTGGTGATACAGAGGATGACCTGGTGGTGCAGAGGAGGACCTGGTGGTGCAGAGGAGGACCTGCTGGTGATACAGAGGAGGACCTGGTGGTACAGAGGATGACCTGGTGGTGCAGAGGAGGACCTGGTGGTGCAGAGGAGGACCTGGTGATACAGAGGATGACCTGGTGGTGCAGAGGATGACCTGGTGGTGCAGAGGATGACCTGGTGGTGCAGAGGATTTGGGGGCGTCAGTGTCAGTGTTGTAGCAGATGGATTGGGGGCGGGGCTTAGGGCAGATGTGAGGCTGTGATTGGCTGGAGTGATTTCATCGACTCGGGGATAATCTCATAACGAGCCTCAGACTGATCTGATTAAACAGCGTCTGTCACGTCCTCACGGTGTCCGACAGCGCCCCCTGCTGCCCGACACACGCCTCTGATACACATTTTACTCCTGAATGACAAAACTAGAGTGACCAGACGTCTCTGCTGACCCGGGACTGTCCCAGTTTTGAGTCTGTGTCCCCTGTCCCAGCAGATTTATACAAAACCACTGATTTGTCCCAGTTTAATAGAAAAAATGTCCCTATTTTTGACCAATCTGATCCCTGCCAACAGTAAAAAGAGACATAAATTATCATTTGTTGAGGTAAAATACAAAAAATCATCTTAAAAATGATCAAAACACAAAGAAAATTGGACCATTCTGACTCATATTAGACCCAAGTGCATAACAATTTTTCTTAATTACACATTTGTTTCTCAGTTTTATTACCAACCAACTCAAACCAGGGATGTCCCAGTTTTTTAGTGTCTCCTGTCCCAGCAGATTTATAAAAAACCACTGAGTTGTCCCAGTTTTATACAAAAAAATGTCCCTAGTTTTGACCAATCTGATCCCTGCAACAGTAAAAAGAGACATAAACTGACTTTTTTTTTTTAGTAAAATTACAGAAAACACAAAGAAAATGTGACTGTACTGTTCTCATGTTCGTCGTGAAGGGGCAGAGTGCAGAACAATTTCATTAACTGCGCACTTGTTTCAGAATTTTGTAGGTGGTTTTCAGATTCTAGAACACAGGTGTCAAACATACGGCCCAGGGGCCAGATCCGGCCCTCCAAGATCTTTAATCTGCCCCCCTGGTGATTTTCTACTAAAATATTTGAATTATATTTTCTATTAAAATCTTGTTAATTTTGTGTGGTGTTTATCACAGCAGCGTCTCCAGCGTCTCTGTACGTGGCCCCTCCCACCAGAGCAGCACAAATGAAGACTTGTCTCTTTCCAAACGCTCTTAAAGGACGATCGTTTTGACTGTTGACCGTGACACCCTCATCAGAAAAATGTCCAACATGAGAAAAGTGGAGCCAAGTGCAGGATTTTACAACAAAAATGGACTTATTCCTGTTTACAGACAAGTTCATGTTAAAACTTTGTGTTGAAATTGTATTTTTCTTAAAGTTTCAGGTTGTTCATAATATTATAATATTTTGTAAAAGAAAGAGTTCATCAATTTAAAAAAGATTTCTGTAATAGATTTGTGTTTCTCTGCACAAATATTTGAACTTATTGTTATTTTGGGGTTTATATGACATGAGTTTTCTGATCCGGACACTTTGGGATCAAAGTCGGTTGGATACGACGCCCGGAACAAAATGAGTTTGACACTCCTGGGTTAGACTGTGATGATGTCACTTCCAGTTTTTTTTTTTTTTTTTTTTTTCCTGTAGATCACGTTGTACTTTGTCACAAAATATACATAAATGTTGAACATGATCATTTCTATTATCAACTCGACTCAGACGTAATTTTGGCTGCCCAGAAAAGTTACACAATGCAGCTTTAACGACGCCTGGACACGCGAGCTGTCACTTTATGGGCTTGTGCTGCCCCCTGCTGACGTCACGCGCAACTGCACTTTTACCAGAGCGGCTCAGTCCTCACTTACATTTACTTGAGTAACTTTTTAAAGAAGTCGTATTTTTCCAGCAACGTAATTTTACTTCTACTTGAGTAAAAGTTGTGTTTCCTCTTCCCGCTGTGAGTCTAAAAGCTTCACGTGACGATATGAAATGATTTGAATGTTTGTGTTTCTTGCAGCTTCTTCAGATTTGATTTAGTTTGTCACATTTTCGTGTCTGTCCTTTAAAAAACACCAGATTTTGTGATTTATTTAACATTTTGTCCTTCAAATTATAAATCAGATGTTACGTCCTGACTGTTCCTCTTACATGAGCAGTACCCTCGTTTTCCTAAATACTTTTTAACTTTTTTTTTTACTTCAACCATGTAGGAGCTATTAAATTTGTTTATTATTTTTGTTTATATCAATTCTTCTACTAATTTAGTTTTAGTTTTAAATTGCATATATTTTTTCTATCTTGATATTTCTTATGTTTGCAAATTTAGTCTAATTTACTGTTATTTGCTTCAGCACTTTTTCAGTTTTTTGGTTTAATCCGTGAGGCATCAGTGTTTCCCAAACTTTTTTTCTGGGGACACATATTTTAAAAGTCACAATTGCGTCCCATTATTCGTAAATCACAAAATAAAGGTGGATTTGAGAATTACCGAACATTAACATTTGAGGATATTGAAAAAAATCAAGTTTTAAACAATGAAAAACAGTCACTGAAGGATCCATAAGTCGCCAGTTTCTTTTTCTTTTAAACATTCAATTGAAGCAGCAAAACTGGAACAAAATAGTCAATAAAATAATTACAAAAAAGATTAGAAATGATACAAAACACGTCTTAACATTTCTACATTTCTAATTTTTGTGGTGTTCAGTTCAGGTGCAGGAGGAGACGCAGCAGCAGATCAGGAGCAGACACCAGGATTTAATCAGGTCTAAACCAGGTCTAAACTAGGTCTAAACCAGGACTAAACCAGGACTAAACCAGGACTAAACCAGGACTAAACCAGGACTAAACCAGGTCTGAACCAGGTCTGAACCAGGACTAAACCAGGACTAAACCAGGACTAAACCAGGTCTGAACCAGGACTAAACCAGGACTAAACCAGGACTAAACCAGGTCTAAACCAGGACTAAACCAGGACTAAACCAGGTCTAAACCAGGTCTAAACCAGGACTAAACCAGGACTAAACCAGGACTAAACCAGGACTAAACCAGGTCTAAACCAGGACTAAACCAGGACTAAACCAGGACTAAACCAGGTCTAAACTAGGTCTAAACCAGGACTAAACCAGGACTAAACCAGGTCTGAACCAGGACTAAACCAGGACTAAACCAGGACTAAACCAGGACTAAACCAGGACTAAACCAGGACTAAACCAGGTCTAAACCAGGACTAAACCAGGACAAACCAGGTCTAAACCAGGACAAACCAGGTCTAAACCAGGACTAAACTAGAAAAGCAGTCAGAGAGCAGTCTTCTGGATCAGATCCGGATCAGCCTTTGGAATATGAAAGAGGATCACATTGTCCATCCCTGAGTCAAATTTCATGGGGTTTGGTCAATAATTAACCCAGATATTGAGAAACAAAATTTTTGGCCCCATTTACCACAATGTTAACTAAAATTTCAAAGTGATCCAGAATCCAGGATTTCTTCCGGATCAGCCCCAAAATGAAACCAGTTCTTCCTTTTCACATTTCCAACAAATCCTGAAAATTTCATCAAAATCAGTCCATAACTTTTTGAGTTATGTTGCTAACAGACAGACAAACAAACAAACAAACAAACAGACAAACAAACAGACAAACAAAAACAACAAACAAACAGACAAACAAACAAACAGACAAACAAACAAACAAACAAACAGACAAACGCCGGCAAAAACATAACCTCTTTGGCGGAGGTAACCAGGACTAAACCTTGCCGTTCCATCCTTGAAATATTGTTGAACATAAAACCGTTCCATGGAGCTAAAAAGGTTGAAGACCTGGTTTAGTCCTGGTGTAGACCCGGTTTAATCCTGTTTTAGACCTGGTTTAGTCCTGGTTTAGACCTGTTTTAGACCTGGTTTAGACCTGGTTTAGTCCTGGTTTAGACCTGGTTTAGTCCTGGTTTAGACCTGGTTTAGACCTGGTTTAGACCTGGTTTAGTCCTGGTTTTACAGACCTGGTTTAGACCTGGTTTAGACCTGATTTAGTCCTGGTTTAGACCCCTGGTTTAGACCTGGTTTAGACCTGGTTTAGACCTGGTTTACACCTGGTTTAGACCTGGTTTAGACCTGGTTTAGACCTGGTTTAGACCTGGTTTAGACCTGGTTTAGTCCTGGTTTAGACCTGGTTTAGACCTGGTTTAGACCTGGTTTAGACCTGGTTTAGTCCTGGTTTAGACCTGGTTTAGACCTGGTTTAGTCCTGGTTTAGACCTGGTTTAGACCTGGTTTAGACCTGGTTTAGTCCTGGTTTAGACCTGGTTTAGTCCTGGTTTAATCCTGTTTTAGACCTGGTTTAGTCCTGGTTTAGTCCAGACAAATAAGGGTCAAAGGTCCATTTACAGCTCAGTATTTTTCACAAACAAATATTTCTTCATTTTAACAAACAGTTGTCAGATTTTGGAGCCCGACCTGGACAAAACAGAAACTCTGAAAACATTTTTCTCACCCTGGAGAGTTTATTTTATTTATTTATTTTTTAACATTTGATGGTGAACTAAAGCAAAAACTGATAAAAACTGTTTTGGTAATCACTTATAAAGAGTAAAATAATAAAAAGTGGGTCTGTCCTGGTGGAGATCTGCAGCCAAACTCTGGTAAATTATTTGGATTCTCACTTTCCTTCTTCCTCGATGGTGAATCTTTGGAGTTTTTTTTACTGTATCTGTGGGAGAAACGCCGTGTCTTCAGGGTTGAACCAGTTGAGTCCGAGTCCGACGAGCAGAGGCTGAGTGAAGCTCGTCTGGACTCTGTGGAGGAGGCGGACGCTGCGTTTTTGAGTCACGCTGTAAAACGCCAAAACCCCCGCGCCGTGGTCCACGTAAACCCCGATCCTGGACGAGACCGGACCCGGGACCTTGGTCTGGACTCCGTCGGACCAGAAAGAGTACCCGTCGCGGTCGCAGTCCAAGGCCCAGGATTTGTCGTTGAAGCCGAGTCCGCTGTGCGTTCCCTTCCTGTCGGCGTCGCCGTAGGCCACTCCGACCCTCAGCCTCCTCCCGCTCCACTCCACCTCACAGTAGCAGCGCTCCGTCAGGCTCTCCCTGCTCAGGACCTGCCCCCGGCCCGTGAACCTGTGCGGGTGCTCGGGGTAGCTCTGGTTCTCCCGCTCCACCGTGACCCTCCTGTTGTCGTGGGACAGGGTGAGCCTGCAGTGGGCCGTGTCCGGGTCCAGGGTGAGGTTCTGCGCGTGCTGGAGCAGAGCGTCTCTGGTGCTGGCAGGAGACACTAAACTGTAGTTCTGCTTCAGGGCCTGGGAGACGTCGCTCAGACCCTCGTCCACTGTCTGCTGGAGCTTCTCTCGGAGCTCGGACAGAGCTCTGGTGACGTCCTCGTAGAAGCTCTGGGAGCCTGTGTGGACCCGGCCCTGGACTGTCCCCTGTGTGTGTGTGGGCAGAGAGGAGTGGACCTGAATAAACCGGTTATGATCCTGGGTGAGGGCCAGTGAGTCCAGCTCAGAGAGGCTCCTCTTCAGCTCCGTCACGTCCTGCTGCAGTTGGTCCTGGAGCTCTTGGACTCGGCTCAGTTGGATCTGCTCCTGGGAGCGGATCTGCTGCTCCACTGCACAGCGCCGCTCCTCCAGGAGGAGCACCATGTCTCTGAAACTGTCCCCGCTGAGCTGCACCGCGGTCTGGGCGGAGCGTCTGATGTCCTGGGCCTCCTGCTGGAGCCTCTGGAGGTCAGTCTGTTTGTGCTGGAGGTTCTGGAGCAGCTGGGCTCTCCTGGCCGGGAGCTCGGTCTGTCTCTGAGCTCTTTCTGAGGCACTCGTCACCGTGTCGTGGCCTTTGTGTTGGTCCATGGAGCAGAGGAAACAGATGCTCTGCTGGTCACTGCGGCAGAACAACTTCTTCACCTCGTTGTGTTGGGAGCACAGGTTCTCCATGAGCGAGTGCGACGGCGCCACCAGCTGGTGCTTCTGTAGAACTGCTACATCTCGATGAGGCTGTAGGTGGCGCTCACAGTAGGAGACCAGACAGTGCAGACAGGACTGAACGGCTTTAAGCTTCCTCCCAGGACACACGTCACAGGACACGTCTGGAGGTCGGGCATAGCAGTGGTCAGCAGGGGGCGCTGTGAACCCACTCTTCACCTGCTCCACTAGAGACGTGAGTAAAGTGCTCCTGCCCAGGACGGGCCGGGGGCTGAAGGTGAGGCGACATTCAGGACAGCTGTACTTCTGTTTGTGCTGCTCCTCTTTGTCCCAGTGGTGCTGGACACAGCTCAGACAGTAACTGTGTCCACAGGGGACGGTCACCGGGTCCTTCAGAAGGTCCAGACAGATGGGACAGAAGAAGATTTCCTGGTCCAGTCCGCTGTGCGCCATGACTCTGAGTCTGAGTCAGGCACTTTCACTTCAGCAGTAAAAGGAAGTGAAGAGTGAGTGCCCCGGATGCCCCGCCCACAACTCTGTCACCGAGAGGAGGAACCAGGAAACACTGAGACCTGCCAGCGTGACGACTGAGGCCAAAGTGCAAACACTCCTCCACGTTACATCACAAACAGAAGCTGCTCCACATTCAGAGGGTGTGAACCACTCACAGGATTAAAGGACAGAGGCTGAGTTTGGTAAATAAGACGATAAATCAAAACACAAGCAAATCACTGCACAGAGAACGAGGTTCAAGATAAACTCGTCCTGCTGGTTCAGCTGCATCCACCAAACACCAGGATCTAACGTGTAAACACACGAACACCAGAACACGAGAGTCACTGAAGCATAAACACAGAACAGCTCTCAGACACGATGAGCACGAGGGGTTAGAGCGGCTCACAGGAGAAAAGTCTGGACATGTTTGGATCAGCTGTAAGTGCTCTGTGCTCCTGCAGAAGCTGCACTAGCACTGAGTCATGATCAGTGCCGGTGCTCGGACCAGAGAGATCAGAGAGACGCATTTCTGATTGGATAATTCGCCCAAATGATCGAACCAAAACACCAAACTATAACATAAATGAACCATCGTGTGCAGTGTTTTTGTAATGAAGAATAAATCAGCATTAAGAGTTTGTTTTTTTTAGCAGTATTTGATTTTTATTTTATTATTATTTGATGTTTACCTCGTACCTGGGACACAAATAAATTATAATAAGTCAATCAAACTCATCTCCAACTTAAATAATGTAATTGTTTCGCAGATGTGACACAGACTGTTCAGTGTGTTGGGAATAACAGTGTGTGAAATAAGGATAATGAAGGATAATTTTTACTCTCTCGCTCATCCAAACTGGACTTAATAAAATAATTTCACGTGATAAAGGCCGGGTCTTGCGGGAGGTGAGTACGGCGCAGGGGTCAGGGGTCAGCGGGGTCAGCGGGGGTCACCAGGGCCAGGAGGGTGACGCTGTAGACTCTCACTGCGTCTGCCTTCACGGTGAGGGACACACAGCTCTGCAGCACGTGATGAGGCTGAAGAACACACACACAAACCTTCAACGAGCTGGAACTAGTTCATTTGACACCGTTCGCATTGGTCCAGGGTTATTTTTCACTTATTTTCTGCGTTTATTGTGTTTTTATAATAAATCTGCGCTGGGGTGAGACGCACTTGTACCTTGTGTCCACCAGGGGGCGTCCAGGTCACGGTGACGGTGCGAGCGGTGCCGGGCTCCAGGGCTCCTCGGGTGGGATCTACGTTAAAGCCCTGCTGCTGTACGGATCCAGAGAGCTCCCACACAAACTCTGCACTCTGCACACACACAAATACACACACAAATACACACAGACACAAATACGCTCTGAATCTCAACCAAATATGTGCCAAAAGTTTATTCAAGAGTGGGTATTACGCAAAATCAATGTTTAAAATTCTCTCTAGTGCTCTGTAGTGGTTGTGTCTTATGTTTCCATTACAGTTACACAGTTAGACTGAAGTCACAGTGTTTGGTCGACAGAAACATGGAGACAGTGTCAGCATCACCTCCAGTCTCTCTCTCTGAAACCTTCAAATCAGGCAAGAAATCTCAGGGTAATAATGGACCCAGACTTGAACTTTAACAGCCACATCAAATCAACAACATCTGCAGTTTTTTTACGTCTAAAAAACATCACAAAAATCAAAAGTTTAGTGTCTAAATCAGACGTGGAGAGACTTATCCATGTGTTTGTCTCCAGTAGGTTAGATCCTGTAACAGCCTCTCACTGACGCTGCACAACATCCAGAACATCCAGAACATCCAGAACATCCAGAACGCTGCAGCTCGGGTCCTGACTCGAACTAGGAAGTACGAGCACATAAGTCCTGGTCTCAGGTCTCTGCTCTGGCTCCTGTGGCTCAGAGACTTTAAAGTGTCTCTGTTTGTACAAGTGTCTCTACGGCCGAGCACCAAAGTCCATCTGTGACATGTTAGTGTCATATGAACATCTCACACTCTGAGGAGCTCAGGGACCAACTCCTGCTGGTGCCCAGAGTCACGACTAAACACGAGGAGTCAGAGTTTCAGGTTCATGCAGCTAAAACCTGGAACAGTCTGAACATGTGAGACAGACTCTTCTGTGACGCTGTTTAAATCCAGACTCAAAACATTTCTGTTTATCTGTGTCTGACTGAAAGGTTTCACTCTGCACTCTTCTCTCTCATTTAATGTCTCTCTCTTTTTAATTTTAGGATGATTATTTATGTTTTAATTTACTTTGTGTACGAATTGTGCTGCAGCTGTAGTGCTTTTATTTTAGAAGTGTTTTTTTTTAATGACATTTTTGTAAGGCAGCCTCACTTTTTCACTGCTTAGTTATTAACTCTCTTACTCTCTTTTTTTTTTTTTTTTTTTTTTTAAGTTACTAACTTATTATTTATTGCTTTTTTTTTTTTTTTTTTTTTTTTTTTTTTTTGAGTTTGTGTGGGGGTGAAAAAAAATAGAACATGTATATTATGATGTATGTGGACAAAAAAGCACTGAATAAATTACAAATTATAAAAAAAAAATTTAAAAAAACTCTCTTACTCTCTTTTTTAATTTTATTTTATTTTTTTAAGTTACTAACTTATTATTTATTTTTTTTTTTGGATTTTTTTTTTTTTTTGAGTTTGTGTGGGGGTGAAAAAAAATAGAACATGTATATTATGATGTGTATGTGGACAAAAAAAGCACTGAATAAATTACAAATTATAAAAAACAAAAAAACAAAACTCTCTTATGCTCTTTTTTAAATTTATTTATTTATTTTTTAAAGTTACTAACTTATTATTTCTTTTTTTTTTTTTTTTTTTTTTTTTTTTTTTTTTTGTGTGTGTGTGTGTGGGGGGGATAGAACATGTATATTATGATGTATGTAGACAAAAAAAGCACTGAATAAATTACAAATTATAAAAAAAAAAAAAAAAAACTCTCTTACTCTCTCTCCATAATATTTTCTGTTTCTAATGTGGCCCCATAGAAAAAATAATTGCTCACCCCTGGATTAAACATTTCTCAAACCTGCACGAATCACAGTTATTTGAGGGGAAACAACAATCACACGTTTAAAAAGCTCTGAAAAGGCCGTTCTGCAGTAAAACGGTCATATGTGTGCTGTTGTTTGTCGTGAGAGGACTGACCTTCTTGCTGGGCGGCGTGGAGCGGACACAGCCCACCTGCAGCTGTCTGACCGCGGGGACCCTCTGACCGGAGCTGCCCGGGGCCCTCAGGGTCACCAGCACCGGGGTGGGCTCGTCCTCTGGAACAGCACAAACGTCTCAGCGGAGGAGCACAACCAAGAGACTGACTGAGCTATTTTCAGTGTTGTGAAGGTGACTTTTAAAATGTAATCCCCTACAGATTACAGATTACACACCCCAAAATGTAGTTCGTAACAGAAAACATTAAATTACTTAAAGTGAGTAATGTAATCTGAATACTTTGGATTACTTGATTTACTTGGCCCAGACTTTACTGAACCAAATTAAAAATATTATTGACAGAAGACGAGGAGACACGGTTTAATCCTGTTAAATCCTGTTTTAGACCTGGTTTAGACCCGGTTTAGTCCTGGTTTAGACCTGGTTTTGACCTGGTTTAGACCTGGTTTAGTCCTGGTTTAGACCTGGTTTAGACCTGGTTTAGTCCTGGTTTAGTCCTTTGTTTAGTCTGGTTTAGACCTGGTTTACCTGGTTTAAGACCTGGTTTAGACCTGGTTTAGACCTGGTTTAGTCCTGGTTTAGTCCTGGTTTAGTCCTGGTTTAGACCTGGTTTTAGAGACCTGGTTTAGTCCTGGTTTAGTTTCCTGGTTTTGACCTGGTGGTTTAGACCTGGTTTAGACCCCTGGTTTAGTCCTGGTTTAGACCTGGTTTAGTCCTGGTTTAGTCCTGGTTTAGTCCTGGTCCTGGTTTAGTCCTGGTTTAGTTTAGTCCTGGTTTACCTGGTTTCCTGGTTTAGACCTGGTTTAGTCCTGGTTTAGACCCTGGTTTAGTCCTGGTTTAGACCTGGTTTAGTCCTGGTTTAGACCTGGTTTAGACCTGGTTTAGTCCTGGTTTAGACCTGGTTTAGTCCTGGTTTAGTCCTGGTTTTTGGTTTAGTCCTGGTTTAGTCCTGGTTTAGACCTGGTTTAGTCCTGGTTTAGACCTGGTTTAGACCTGGGTTTTAGTTTAGTCCTGGTTTACCTGGTTTACCTGGTTTAGACCTGGTTTAGTCCTGGTTTAGTCCTGGTTTATTTCCTGGTTTAGTCCTGGTTTAGACCTTCCTGGTTTAGACCTGGTTTAGTCCTGGTTTAGACCTGGTTTAGTTTCCTGGTTTAGTCCTGGTTTAGTCCTGGTTTAGACCTGGTTTAGACCTGGTTTAGACCCTGGTTTAGTCCTGGTTTAGACCTGGTTTAGTTTACCTGGTTTAGTCCTGGTTTAGACCTGGTTTAGTCCTGGTTTAGACCTGGTTTACTGGTTTACCTGGTTTAGACCTGGTTTGACCTGGTTTAGTCCTGGTTTATTCCTGGTTTAGACCTGGTCCTGGTTTTGGTTTAGTCCTGGTTTACCTGGTTTACCTGGTTTAGTCCTGGTTTACCTGGTTTAGTCCTGGTTTAGACCTGGTTTTAGTCCTGGTTTAGTCCTGGTTTATTCCTGGTGGTTTACTGGTTTAGTCCTGGTTTAGTCCTGGTTTAGTCCTGGTTTAGTTTATTCCCCTGGTTTAGACCTGGTTTAGTCCTGGTCCTGGTTTACCTGGTTTAGTCCTGGTTTAGTCCTGGTTTAGTTCCTGGTTTAGTCCTGGTTTATTCCTGGTTTTTCCTGGTTTAGACCTGGTTTAGTCCTGGTTTAGACCTGGTTTAGTCCTAGTCCTGGTTTATTCCTGGTTTAGACCTGGTTTAGTCCTGGTTTAGTCCTGGTTTATTCCTGGTTTAGACCTGGTTTTGAACCATAAATAATCCATTTATTTATTAATTGAGCGTTAAGTCCTGCAGTCTGAACGCAGCCTCAGATTTCAGATTTAGATTTGATTGTGCTGACTTCAGTGTTGGTCTGAGGTACCTGAGGTCTGAGATCCAGGTCCAGGGGTCAGCGTGGGGGGCAGGTTCAGAGGATCTCCTCCACACACAAACACACTGTGAGAGCACGCCGCCCCCCGCAGGTTCATCTCACACACTGCACTCTGAAACACAACAGGAAACAGACATTTTTATTCATGTTTGAGCTTTTATTTCATCATTTTATTATTGTTGTTGTTATGATTATGTTGGTCTTATTGTTATTTCACTCATTCAATTGTGTCTTAATGTGGCTTCATATCAAATCAGAAATATTCTACAAAATCCACTTTTCTCCGCTCACCCCAAGTTCTATTTGGAGTGATTCATGTATGAGCAATTTTTAATTATTTATTTTGGCGTCGGATGTGAAAAAATCAACCAATCAGGAGCGACAATCCAGAGACGTAATGATGTTTTTATCCAGAAGACGGAGAAGAAAAAAGAAAGACCCAGAAACTGGATCAAGAAACCAAAAACATTAGTCTAATATTTACCACAACCAATAAACCAGGACTAAACCAGGACTAAACCAGGACTAAACCAGGTCTAAACCAGGTCTAAACCAGGTCTAAACCAGGTCTAAACCAGGTCTAAACCAGGACTAAACCAGGACTAAACCAGGACTAAACCAGGTCTAAACCAGGTCTAAACCAGGACTAAACCAGGACTAAACCAGGTCTAAACCAGGACTAAACCAGGACTAAACCAGGACTAAACCAGGACTAAACCAGGACTAAACCAGGACTAAACCAGGACTGGACCAGGACTAAACCAGGACTAAACCAGGTCTAAACCAGGTCTAAACCAGGACTAAACCAGGACTAAACCAGGACTAAACCAGAACTAAACCAGGACTAAACCAGGACTAAACCAGGTCTAAACCAGGACTAAACCAGGACTAAACCAGGACTAAACCAGGACTAAACCAGGACTAAACCAGGTCTAAACCAGGACTAAACCAGGACTAAACCAGGACTAAAACCAGGACTAAACCAGGACTAAACCAGGACTAAACCAGGTCTAAACCAGGTCTAAACCAGGACTAAACCAGGACTAAAACCAGGACTAAACCCAGGAACTAAACCAGGACTAAACCAGAACTAAACCAGGTCTAAACCAGGACTAAACCAGGACTAAACCAGGACTAAACCAGGACTAAACCAGGTCTAAACCAGGACTAAACCAGGACTAAACCAGGACTAAACCAGGTCTACTAAACCAGGACTAAACCAGGACTAAACCAGGTCTAAACCAGGACTAAACCAGGACTAAACCCTAAACCAGGTCTAAACCAGGACTAAACCAGGACTAAACCAGGACTAAACCAGGACTAAACCAGGTCTAAACCAGGACTAAACCAGGACTAAACCAGGTCTAAACCAGGTCTAAACCAGGACTAAACCAGGACTAAACCAGGTCTAAACCAGGTCTAAACCAGGTCTAAACCAGGACTAAACCAGGACTAAACCACGACTAAACCAGGACTAAACCAGGACTAAACCAGGACTAAACCAGGACTAAACCAGGTCTAAACCAGGTCTAAACCAGGACTAAACCAGGTCTAAACCAGGACTAACCACTAAACCAGGTCTAAACCAGGACTAAACCACTAAACCAGGACTAAACCAGGTCTAAACCAGGACTAAACCAGGACTAAACCAGGTCTAAACCAGGACTAAACCAGGAAACCAGGACTAAACCAGGACTAAAACCAGGACTAAACCAGGACTAAACCAGGACTAAACCAGGTCTAAACCAGGACTAAACCAGGACTACTAAACCAGGACTAAACCAGGACTAAACCAGGACTAAACCAGGTCTAAACCAGGACTAAACCAGGACTAAACCAGGACTAAACCAGGACTCTAAACCAGGACTAAACCAGGACTAAACCAGGACTAAACCAGGACTAAACCAGGACTAAACCAGGACTAAACCAGGACTAAACCAGGACTAAACCAGGTCTAAACCAGGTCTAAACCAGGACTAAACCAGGTCTAAACCAGGTCTAAACCAGGTCTAAACCAGGACTAAACCAGGACTAAACCAGGTCTAAACCAGGACTAAACCAGGACCAGGACTAAACCAGGACTAAACCAGGACTCTAAACCAGGACTCTAAACCAGGACTAAACCAGGACTAAACCAGGACTAAACCAGGACTAAACCAGGACTAAATCAGGACTAAACCAGGTCTAAACCAGGACTAAACCAGGACTAAACCAGGAGGACCAGGACTAAACCAGGACTGGACTAAACCAGGACTAAACCAGGACTAAACCAGGACTAAACCAGGACTAAACCAGGACTAAACCAGGACTAAACCAGGTCTAAACCAGGACTAAACCAGGACTAAACCAGGACTGGAACCAGGACTAAACCAGGACTAAAACCAGGTCTAAACCAGGACTAAACCAGGACTAAACCAGGTCTAAACCAGGACTGGACCAGGACTAGACCAGGACTAAACCAGGACTAAACCAGGTCTAAACCAGGTCTAAACCAGGACTAAACCAGGACTAAACCAGGACTAAACCAGGACTAAACCAGGTCTAAACCAGGTCTAAACCAGGTCTAAACCAGGACTAAACCAGGACTAAACCAGGACTAAACCAGGACTAAACCAGGACTAAACCAGGTCTAAACCAGGACTAAACCAGGACTAAACCAGGTCTAAACCAGGACTAAACCAGGACTAAACCAGGACTAAACCAGGACTGGACCAGGACTAAACCAGGACTGGACCAGGACTAAACCAGGACTAAACCAGGACTAAACCAGGTCTAAACCAGGACTAAACCAGGACTAAACCAGGACTAAACCAGGTCTAAACCAGGACTAAACGAGGACTAAACCAGGAGTAAACCAGGTCTAAACCAGGTCTAAACCAGGACTGGACCAGGATTAAACCAGGACTAAACCAGGTCTAAACCAGGTCTAAACCAGGACTAAACCAGGTCTAAACCAGGTCTAAACCAGGACTGGACCAGGACTAAACCAGGACTAAACCAGGACTAAACCAGGACTGGACCAGGACTAAACCAGGACTGGACCAGGACTAAACCAGGACTAAACCAGGACTAAACCAGGTCTAAACCAGGACTGGACCAGGACTGGACCAGGACTGGACCAGGACTAAACCAGGACTAAACCAGGTCTAAACCAGGACTAAACCAGGTCTAAACCAGGACTAAACCAGGTCTAAACCAGGTCTAAACCAGGACTGGACCAGGACTAAACCAGGACTAAACCAGGACTGGACCAGGACTGGACCAGGACTAAACCAGGACTAAACCAGGACTAAACCAGGACTAAACCAGGTCTAAACCAGGACTAAACCTGGAGTAAACCAGGACTAAACCAGGTCTAAACCAGGACTAAACCAGGACTAAACCAGGACTAAACCAGGACTAAACCTGGAGTAAACCAGGACTAAACCAGGACTAAACCAGGTCTAAACCAGGACTAAACCAGGACTAAACCAGGACTAAACCAGGACTAAACCAGGTCTAAACCAGGACTAAACCAGGACTAAACCAGGACTAAACCAGGACTGGAGCAGGACTAAACCAGGACTAAACCAGGACTGGACCAGGACTAAACCAGGACTAAACCAGGACTAAACCAGTGTCATTAGTGGAGTATAAATACGCTGATCTCCTCCGCTGATGGTTTTATATAATAAATTCTCTAAAGTCTCTCTCACTCTGGTCTGATATTGTTCCAAGAAAAGACCGGAAAATGGCACTTTTTTCCAGAGCAGTGGACGATCTGAAGGCACGACAGGAACTTTTCTCCTGTTTGTCGCTGTTGGAGGCGTCTAAACTCAAATGCAAAGAGGCGTCCAGTGAGTTTTTTGACGCTCTGGTCTGAACGGACTTTAAGTGACGTCAAATATGTGATTATGGAAAACTTTGGCAGGTTGTGAAGACGCTGCTGCTGAATCTGGCTTTGAATCTGTCACATGCTCAGTGTCGGGAACTACGCCAGAACTCGTCATCCGCATGTTTCCAAGCGTCTTTCGATAAAAGTGAGCAGAGCTTATGAACACATTATTTTTCTGTGGTTTTTGTGTTGTGGCGGGTCTGACCTGATTAAACAGCTGCACAGTGAAGTGATCCCTAAACTCTTGTTCTTCTCTGGGATGGAAACAGAGCCGGACGTCCTGACTCTGCCCTGGAGCCAGTCTGCCCTCTGCTGGCACCACGCTGAACGCACTCACATCTCTAACACCACCTGCAAAAAAAAAAAAAAAAAAAAAAAAGATGAAATGTGCTCATGATCAAATGGCTGCTGCTCATTTCTCTTCCTTCTCCTCGATCCTCCATTTTTCATCTGTCAATCAAGTGTGTCATATTAAGCGGTGTCCTAAAGAAAACCACGGAGTGAAGGAGTAAACCTGAGGGAGGCTTCAGAGAAATAACAAATTTTGGACTTCCGGTCATTGCGCAATTCATACTGGGAAGGATTTTCTGAAAAAGTGAGCATCAAACCTCCATGTTTGTTTTCCCAGTGGGATGAGTCTATTGTCAAAGTGGATCTTTTCAAGTCTTTTGAACCATATCACTTTTGTTTCTGGTTCTGATATTGTCATATTTTAGTTTTGGGATTCGGACATCGTTAATCGTGTGGTTGTTGGATCCTAACAGCGGAAAACGGCTCGAGAAATGTGTTTGTGAACTTCATAAATGCAAAAGTGAATCAGATGTGTGTGACTCAAACCTCTGTTCAAACTGTTTCTCTTCCCAACGGAATTGAAAAATAGTGAAAGGTGAAGGCGATGGGCAGGATTGATCCACAGGAAGAACCAAAAAGGAAACATTTGACTGACTAAATTATCCCGAGTTTGTAGAGAACATTTTGTATGTGGAGCGACAACAAAGCAAAATCCCGATCCCTCGCTCAACCTCGGTTACGAATTTAAAAAGTCAACGCCAAAGTGAAAGGCTCCAACTGTTCACCAAGAAACACCTTCCACTGCAAAGAGACCAAGACGTGATGTTTCTGTAAAACCACAAGAACAAGAAAGTGCAGCTCAGTCTGTTTGTCTTCTGCTCCTCTACATTAACAAACGGGATTTTACTTAGTTTTCGCTCCACATACAAAATGTTCTCTACAAACTCGGGATGATTTAGTCAGTCAAATGTTTCCTTTTTGGTTCTTCCTGTGGATCAATCCTGCCCATCACCTTCACCTTTCACTATTTTTCAATTCCGTTTTGAAGAGAAACAGTTTGAACGGAGGTTTGAGTCACACACATCTGATTCACTTTTGCATTTATGGAGTTCACAAACAAATTTCTCGAGCCGTTTTCCGCTGTTAGGATCCAACAACCACACAATAACGATGTCCGAATCCCTTGTGCTTCCTCATTAAATAAGCTATGAAACCATTTAAATAGCAAATACTTTGATGAAACTTCAGGTGTCTTGATGGTAACATTGGAAATCTCTTCGTGGTTTATGTTCTCTAGCCATAATCCGCATCTTTTTTTTGATAATTCCCTTGTTTGAGCTCCTGATGACGAATTTCCAGAGGAACAGTGAAGAAACGAATCGTTTTATTCTTTCAGAGAGTCTAGAAGAACCAAATACACAACAAAACCTGCCCATGTTTCTCCGATGCTGCTGAAGTCAATGACATAGTGTGTCCGGTGTCATGGCGGCGTAGGTACCGTTGCTATAGGAGTCACGTGACGGTGCAAAGACTCTATAGACACATCCCACTGGGAAAACAAACATGGCGGTTTGTTGCTCACTTTTTCCGAAAATCCTTCCCAGTATGAATTGGAAGCCTGAAATTCCAGATGAATGTATTGGTCGTGGAGAGGAATCAAGGAGAAAGAAATGAAGAAAGAGAACTAAGACGCGGCCGTTATGTTTACATGGAAACATACAGGAAAAACGTATAACTGTCCAATTTATATTTATGTATCAAAATGCATTTAAACCCGAGAACTACAATGGAGGAGTCGTAAAGAAACAGAGAAGAAAATATTAAACAAGAACAAGAAAATATTAAAGACATTTATTCACTCGTTTTAGATCAGTTTTAACGTCAAACTACTGTCTCTCTTTTGTCCATACCACTTGACAAATCTTGATCCCGTCAGGTCTGGTTAGGACTTGGAACGGAGACCACTGGGAAAATCAGGTGCCACAGGAGGGCGCCAGTCGCAAAAAACAGTTGCTGCGTCCGTCAGTCTGTCCCAGGGCAGCTGTGGCTACAATAATAGTTTTCTTCGGGACACCACTTAATATGACGCATTTGACTGACAGCTGAAAAATGGGAGATCGAGGGGAGAGGAATCAAGGAGAAGGAAGTGAACTGGAGGAAGCTCGTACCTGACAGCAGCTGCACACTCTGCCCCCTGCTGGTCTCTGTCTGAAGCGCAGGTGGAGCCCGACTGGAGAGGAAGGTCCTGAAGCCCACATCAACTGTAGAGTGATTCTGGAGCTGAATAAAAACACGACAAAAACTCATTTAATCTCAACACCTCATATGTTCAGTTCTGGTTTAGTCCTGGTTGAGTCCTGGTTTAGTCCTGGTTGAGTCCTGGTTGAGTCATGGATTAGTCCTGTTTTAGTCCTGATTAAGTCCTGGTTCAGTCCTATTTTAGTCCTGGATTAGTCCTGTTTTAGTCCCATTTTAGTCCTGGTTTAGTCTTTGATTAGTCCTGTTTTAGTCCTGATTAAGTCCTGGATTAGTCCTGTTTTAGTCCTGTTTTAGTCCTGATTAAGTCCTGGTTCAGTCCTGGTTCAGTCCTGGTTCAGTCCTGGTTCAGTCCGGGTTTAGTCCGGGTTTAGTCCTGGTTTAGTCCTGGTTCAGTCCTGGTTCAGTCCGTATGTGATGCTGTATTTTGACAGTAAAGTCACGTCTGTAAATTCCTATTTATACTGAAGAAAGTCTAATCATAAATTTTAATTTCGTGATTTTAGTTCTTGACGTCGTAACTTTTCACTTCTTACTCTGATGGATAAAATTCACACAACACATTTTCTGTATGACTTATTTATTTATGCTCAACTACAGACAAACATGCACAGATTTTTATCGTATGAATATGAATATTTCTGAAAGCTTTCGTACTCCATAATCGATCTTTCATCTTTCCCCGGAGGTGTGATGTTAACTGTGTGCACTGCTCTGTCTGAGGCTTGGTTAAACTTTAATTAAACACAAACGAGAAGCTCTTTGTGTCGACCGAGCTCCGTGTGTGTGTGTCCGTGTGAGTCTGTGTGAGTCCGTGTGTGTCTGTGTGAGTCTGTGTGTGTCTGTGTGTGTCTGTGTGAGTCTGTGTGAGTCTGTGTGTGTCTGTGTGTCTGTGTGAGTCTGTGTGAGTCTGTGTGTGTCTGTGTGAGTCTGTGTGAGTCTGTGTGAGTCTGTGTGTGTCTGTGTGTGTCTGTGTGAGTCTGTGTGTGAGTCTGTGTGTGTCTGTGTGTGTCTGTGTGTCTGTGTGTCTGTGTGTCTGTGTGTGTCTGTGTGTGTCCGTCTGTGTGTCGTGTGAGTCCGTGTGAGTCCGTGTGTGTGTGTGTCCGTGTGTCCGTGTGTGTCCGTGTGAGTCCGTGTGAGTCCGTGTGAGTCCGTGTGAGTCCGTGTGTGTCCGTGTGAGTCCGTGTGAGTCCGTGTGTGTCCGTGTGAGTCCGTGTGTGTCCGTGTGTCCGTGTGTCCGTGTGTGTGAGTCCGTGTGAGTCCGTGTGAGTCCGTGTGTGTCCGTGTGAGTCCGTGTGAGTCCGTGTGTGTCCGTGTGAGTCCGTGTGAGTCCGTGTGAGTCCGTGTGAGTCCGTGTGAGTCCGTGTGAGTCCGTGTGAGTCCGTGTGAGTCCGTGTGTGTCCGTGTGAGTCCGTGTG
The DNA here is from genome assembly GCF_026225935.1 of Boleophthalmus pectinirostris. Taxonomy (NCBI): domain Eukaryota; kingdom Metazoa; phylum Chordata; class Actinopteri; order Gobiiformes; family Gobiidae; genus Boleophthalmus; species Boleophthalmus pectinirostris. The sequence goes on along the minus strand of NW_026571515.1, from coordinate 3,617,518 downwards.
TGTCCGTGTGAGTCCGTGTGAGTCCGTGTGAGTCCGTGTGAGTCCGTGTGAGTCCGTGTGAGTCCGTGTGTGTCCGTGTGAGTCCGTGTGTGTCCGTGTGAGTCCGTGTGAGTCCGTGTGTGTCCGTGTGAGTCCGTGTGAGTCCGTGTGTGTGTCCGTGTGAGTCCGTGTGAGTCCGTGTGTGTCCGTGTGAGTCCGTGTGAGTCCGTGTGAGTCCGTGTGTGTCCGTGTGAGTCCGTCCGTGTGAGTCCGTGTGTGTCCGTGTGAGTCCGTGTGTGTGTCCGTGTGAGTCCGTGTGAGTCCGTGTGTGTCCGTGTGAGTCCGTGTGAGTCCGTGTGTGTCCGTGTGTGAGTCCGTGTGTGTCCGTGTGAGTCCGTGTGAGTCCGTGTGAGTCCGTGTGTGTCCGTGTGAGTCCGTGTGTGAGTCTGTGTGTGTCTGTGTGAGTCTGTGTGAGTGTGTGTGTGTGTGTGTCCGTGTGAGTCCGTGTGTGTCTGTGTGAGTCCGTGTGTGTCCGTGTGTGTCCGTGTGTGTCTGTGTGAGTCTGTGTGTGTCTGTGTGAGTCTGTGTGTGTGAGTCTGTGTGTGAGTCTGTGTGAGTCTGTGTGTGTCTGTGTGTGTGTGTCTGTGTGAGTCTGTGTGTGTCTGTGTGAGTCCGTGTGTGTCCGTGTGAGTTCGTGTGAGTCTGTGTGTGTCTGTGTGAGTCCGTGTGTGTTCGTGTGAGTCTGTGTGTGTCTGTGTGAGTCCGTGTGAGTCCGTGTGTGTCCGTGTGTGTCCGTGTGTCCGTGTGTGTCCGTGTGTGTCCGTGTGTGTCCCTGTGTGTGTGTGTGTGTGTGTCCGTGTGTGTCTGTGTGTCTGTGTGAGTCCGTGTGAGTCCGTGTGAGTCTGTGTGTGTCTGTGTGTGTCTGTGTGTATCTGTGTGAGTCCGTGTGTGTCTGTGTGTGTCTGACCTTCAGTGTGTGACAGGAGCTCTCCCTGACCAGAACGTGTCCAAAGTCCAGCTCCGGGGCAGAGGAGGAGCAGGTGACCGCAGGCTCCACCCCCTCTCCACGCAGCCTGAGCCACAGCGCCCCCCGCAGGCAACGCAGCTCCACACGCTCACGGTACTGCAAACACACAGACACACACAAACACACACACACACAAACACACACACAGAGAGGATGGAAACTAGAGCCTCAAAACTCTGACCTCTGTGAAGCTCTGTTGGCGAAAATGTCTTTGTAATAAATGTTTACATCCAGAATCAGAAAACTATTTAGGTTAGACTTGTTTGAAAATATTTAATTAGTTGAGTTTTTGTTGAACTTTGAGCTATTGAAGTAAAAGGAAGTGTTCAGAAGTGCAGCCCTCTGAATTGAGCTCTAAACATTGATCTGGAGGTGGATTATGTGAGGATGAAACATGGAGGAGCAGTGCATTACACAGTTTTAACACAAAAACTCAGAGCAGCCTAGAGCTTCAAATGCCTTCCTGATTCTCAAATGAAACACTTCAAAATTAGGCCAATTCTATCAAGTTGAGTTCTATATCTGTAAATGTGAACATGTGTTCTCTAAAGGTACCGGTCTCCAGGGTTCACCTCGCTGTGTGGGTTCAGAAAAGCTCTGGTCGAGTTCATAAATGAACACAATACATAAATAATACATAAATACCAGAATATTTGTGAGGGATGTAATGCATGGATCTCTGGAGCTTAACTCCTTTTTCTGTTGGTAACTCAGCACATGAACATGATGATATAAAGTGCATTTCCCATTTTTATCTGGATCTATTTTTCAGGTTTGGATACAGACATTACATCTGAAAAATCCTGTGAAATCTCCCATGTGAGTGTCAGCTCCAGTGCGGCGGCTGAAACATGAGGTGTGTGGTCAGTGTAAAGCAGAGACTGACCTTCAGAGCTCTGGAGGGGGAGAAGGCCAGCAGCAGGAGGCGCTTCTGACCCGGTCTGAGGGGCCGCAGGGCGTTCAGTACAGAGAAGGGACCCCCAGGGGCCAACAGAGACGAGCCCAGCTACAGCACAGTCAGGGAATATACAGAGTCTCTCTAGAGTCACTCAGGTCTGACCCACTGCATCCTCTGACCCTCTCCTCTGACCCACTGCATCCTCTGACCCTCTGCATCCTCTGACCCTCTCCTCTGCATCCTCTGACCCACTGCATCCTCTGACCCTCTCGTCTGACCCTCTGCATCCTCTGACCCTCTCCTCTGCATCCTCTGACCCTCTCTGCATCCTCTGACCCTCTGTGCATCCTCTGACCCTCTCCTCTGCATCCTCTGACCCTCTCCTCTGCATCCTCTGACCCTCTCCTCTGACCCTCTGCATCCTCTGACCCTCTGCATCCTCTGACCCTCTGCATCCTCTGACCTCTCCTCTCTGACCCTCTGACCCTCTGCATCCTCTGACCCTCTCCTCTGCATCCTCTGACCCTCTGCATCCTCTGACCCTCTGCATCCTCTGTGCATCCTCTGACCCTCTCTGCATCCTCTGACCCTCTGCATCCTCTGACCCTCTGCATCCTCTGACCCTCTGCATCCTCTGACCCTCTGCATCCTCTGACCCTCTCGTCTGACCCTCTGTGCATCCTCTGACCCTCTGCATCCTCTGACCTCTCGTCTGACCTCTGCCCCTCTGCATCCTCTGACCCTCTCGTCTGACCCTCTGTGCATCCTCTGACCCTCTGCATCCTCTGACCCTCTCGTCTGACCCTCTGCCCCTCTGCATCCTCTGACCCTCTGCATCCTCTGACCCTCTGCATCCTCTGACCCTCTCCTCTGCATCCTCTGAGCATCCTCTGACCCTCTCGTCTGACCCTCTGACCGTCTGCATCCTCTGATCGTCTGCATCCTCTGACCCTCTGCATCCTCTGACCTACTGCATCCTCTGACCCTCTCCTCTCACCCTCTGTGCATCCTCTGACCCTCTCCTCTCCTCTGACCCTCTGCATCCTCTGACCCTCTCCATCCTCTGACCCTCTCCTCTGACCCTCTCCTCTCACCCTCTGTGCATCCTCTGACCCTCTCCTCTCCATCCTCTGACCCTCTGCATCCTCTGACCCTCTCCTCTGACCCTCTCCTCTCACCCTCTGTGCATCCTCTGACCCTCTCCTCTCCATCCTCTGACCCTCTCCATCCTCTGACCCTCTCCTCTCCATCCTCTCACCTTCTGACCCTCTCCACTGCTCCCTCCTCTGCACCATTTACTCTGTAAACATCTAATTCTTCACCAGACGGATACATGTTGTGTTTCTTCTGTTACATTCTGGACGACACACTTCTGTACGACTGTTTCCCCTGAAAACACACACAGCAAACACTGAATACGTCATCGAGCTGCATGAGAGAAAAACTGGATTTAAATCGCTGCTACTGACCGACTGCCACGTTCTGAAAGTCCACAGAGTTTCCTCCAGTATCGGATGTGACCACTAGAGGGGGCTGTGTGACAGGGCAGTGCAGCTGCAGGTACAGCACGTTGACGGGGCTGAAATAAAGAACAGGACTCACTTTACAGAAAATATGAACAGTAAACCTACAGTATGTCTGTCATGATTTAATAGTCAAGAGCGCACAAATCGAGACCAAGACCTGTCCGAGACCACAGGGTCCCAACTCCGAGACAAGACCAAGACTTTTAAAGGTCAAGATCGAGACAAGACCAAGACCACGGCCCATCAAGACCTACATTTATTTGTATTTTACAGTTATTTTGGCCCAAATATATCAGTGTTTTTATAAATCTATCTCCATTTGATCTGATTAATGTTCATTTAGGGTTAAAATATGCCACACAAACTGTACTGCACTGAAACACTTTGTGCACCTTTTTTGGACCCTCACCCACAGTTTGAGAACCTTTTCTTTATTCCAACTTCTACAGGCACTTTACACAAAACAACTTCAAAGTGAATCAAGTCGTTTTCTTCAAGTTCATCACTTTTACAGTTAAATTAACTCACTGGTTTTGGAGTGATATTTAGCCTTTGCACATTTCCCGGCTGTAGGTAGATATGATTGCACTTGTTGAGTGTCAGACCTCAAGTCCAAGACAAGACCGGGACCAAGTGCCATCAAGATCGAGTCCAAAATGCACTAGAGTCCGAGACGAGCAGAGACCGTAAAAAAGTGGTCTTGAGGACTACAACACTATATTTTAGTATGTGTTGGCTGATATGAAATAAACATTCAAATCAAAATTTTTTAAACATTTTACATAATATTAAAGTTGTCTATCTTTACATTTTTGTCTTGATTCTCAATTTAAATCTCAGTCCAATCCAGTCCAATTGTTGTACTGAGGCCACACTGGGTTAATGCCTACACTTGGGTTTAAGGGGTATTTATTATTTATGGATTTGCACTTTATGGGATGCTCCAAACGCAATTTCGTTGTTCTTCTGTGACAATGACTAGAAGTTGAAAAAAAAACAGATAAACAAATAAAACAATCACAAAACACACTTAGCTCATCTCTTTGGGTCGTCAGATCCTACGACTAAAGTGTGTCCACTGCATTTCTGTGTTGTCTTTTCCCTGTGTTCACTCTAATAATGACGCTCCAAAGCGAAACAACGAGAGTCTAATGATGCGCCGCTGACTCCCAGGCTCGGTCGTGATATTCAGAGCACGTCTAACAAGCTATAACCTTTAAGCACATTTTCAGTTTTCCTTGTAAATTGTTAGTACAGCTCAATTTTCCAGTGAGCCGTACCTCCAGGACGGGGTCTGGTCCGGCGAGCTCTTGGAGACGGGGTCAGACACACAGCAGGTCACCGTGAGATGTCCGAGGGGAGGAGTCCTGACCAAAACACACACACAATTTAAGATATAAACACTAAAATCTACCAAAAAATGACTTAAAAGTAGTGAAATGATCTGACCATGCAGCAAGATTGTTTTACTGGACAAGTTCTCTTAAAGGTTGTATGGAGGATTTTTTGTTTGTTTCAAATTGTCAATGAAAGTTTAAAACACCATTAGAGAGACGCAGCAGCCTTGTAATTATGATGACCAAAAAAAAAAAGAAAGAAAATCTATCAACTGTGGACGTGTTGAGGCCAGATAAACATCAGCCAATAGAAAACGAGGCTGCCTCATTTTCTATTGGCTGTCAGGTTGTCAATCAAACTCCCTACGTTTCTAAGGTAACTATGCAGCGGTTCTTAGAGGCTTTTTCTAATTGTGACTCTCTCGCAATTCACATAAAGTTTGTTGCGATGTCGGACGAGAATCCACGACCAGTTCGCCGCAAAAGAAAGTCTGTTTTTGAGGTCGCTGAAAGAAGAAGAGAAGAAGAAAAGGAGCGAAGACAAACTGAGGTGATTCTTGGAGATTCCTTCCAGCGATGGCGCGACTGAAGCGGACGAAGGGTCTAAAAACTGAGGTGTCGGTCTCTAAATTATTTCTAGAGGGACCTGTGGAGGAGGAAGGTGGTGTCACGCATGCACGACATTTGAAAAAGGACTGTCGCTGGATTTCTCTTTCCTTAAAAAAATCCTCTATACAACCTTTAAAATAAACGACCTCTAGACTAGAATAAAACCGTCTCTGGTCGAGTAAGTAGAAAATAAATCTGAAAATAAGATGAAAAACCTGATATAAGTTTTAAAATCTTGGCCACATCAGCGAATGACACTTCTGGAAAAACAATACAAAAGATGTGGTTCTGTGCAAATCTCATATGGAACCAACTGACCAAGATCTACGGTAAATTTTGCCAATAATACTGACAAAACCGTGAAGAAATATCACGATTTATGAGGCAATGCTTGAAAATTCAACTTGATTCTAAAGACAAAATATTTTCACAGAGGAATTACAGAGGTTTATCAATAAACTAAACAGCTGAAAAACAGATTCTTCCACAGAACTGCGAGCCGTTTTAAAATATGAGTTTGTTGAATTCTGTTTCATGCTGCATCCTCGTCTCTTATGTGTGCGTCATGTTTATGTATAGAATATAATGTATAATTTATGTTGTGTGTGTGTGTGTGTGTGTGTGTGTGCTGTATACAGAGTAAACATTGTGTCCCATCAGAATCTGTGTATCATTTGTTTTTCAAAATAAAACCAAAAATAAGAAAACAAAAAAACAGCTATTTTCTTCATTTTTTGTCTCCAAAACCAAAATGAAAAAACAGATAATGATTTCTTTTTTCAGTTTTCGATTTTGTGTTTAAATGAAGAATAAAACGGATAACGATTTCCCGTTTCTGTGACTTAAATTGTGATGCCGGACTGAACCAGGACTAAACCAGGACTGAACCAGGACTAAATCAGGACTGAACCAGGACTGAACCAGGACTAAACCAGGAATGAACCAGGACTAAAGCGGTCTCAGTCCTGGTCTGGCCCCAGTGTTAGTCCTGATCTCGTCTTGGTCTGGTCCTGGTCTCGGTCTCAGTCCTGGTCTCAGTCCCGGTCTGGTCCTGGTCTGGTCTTGATCTCAATCCTAGTCCTGGCCTTGGTCCCAGTCTGGTCCCAGTCTCAGTCCTGATTATTCCGACAGTCTACGCGGGCACACCTCCGGACGCATCCCAACACTCAGACCCGGCTCAATCCTGGTTCAGTCCTGGTTCAGTCCTGGTTTAGTCCTGGTTTAGTCCTGGTTCAGTCCTGCTTCAGTCCTGCTTCAGTTCGTATGCGGTGCAAAAGTCTGGTATTGCAGTCACGGAAATGGGAAACAGGCCGTTATGTTTGTTTTTTTGTTTTCTCATTTTTGGTTTTATTTTGAAAAACAAATGAATGAATGACACACGGATTCACCAGGATCATCTGTATTCCACATTGAGGTAAACAGAGATAAAAACACAGAATGTCTGTCTTCGTCTACATCCATCTCGACGCTTTGTTTACTGTTACTGTTCCACAAAAGGGACACAGACAGACGCCACCAGTTTGAGGTCATGGCTTCACAGCTCACAGCTGATTGGCCGGTGTGTGGTCTACAACTTCCGGGGTTCTTGCAAATCGTCTAGTGTGTTCTGATTCCTGAACTAGAGCGGAGGCACTAGGCGGCACCAGTCTGGTTACATGAATGTGACCTGGCCGTTCGGACTGAAGTCGCATGTCAAAAGATCAGATATGGATCGTTTTAGGAGCATACAGTGTCCTGGGTCACATTGAAAAAAAAAGATCAGATCAGATACAGGAGTATAGGGACCAAAAAATCTGATTTGGGTCACTTCAGGCTGCAGTTTGAACGTAGACTTTGTTAAAATTACTACTGTGAACAGAGCCCGCAGGAGGTTGTCGTCACATGTTATTAGGTTCTTTTTTCAGACCAAGAGTTTGCAGTTTCGACTGCTCCCTGTGTTCTTCCTCAGAGTCACGTGATGTTGCTGTGACGTGTCGTGCAGCTGATTTAAACAGGTTTTGGCGCTGTCTTCCTACCGGTGGAGGCGGGAGGACGATAAACCGGGACGAGGGGCTTTTTTACTCTCACACACCTGGGATACTGTCCTGAGGAAGTCGGACTGCAGGTGGCGCTGTCGTCCTGCCTCCACCGGTGGGAAGACAGGGACAAAACCTGTTTAAATCAGCTGAACGACACGACACAGCAACATCACGTGACTCTGAGGAAGACGCTAGTGAGCAGTCGAAACTGTCAGCTATGAAAACAAACTCTTGGGCTGAAAAAAGAAACTAATAACATAAAATATCGGAAGACCAAATAAATCTTATTGGACTGTTGTCATCACATGTTTCCAAACGTCTTCCTGGTTTGTGACGTAAGCGTGAACAGAGTCTATGAACTCACAGGGTCGGGCGGGCGCTCGTCTTCTGCATCGTTTGTCCTCTGCTGCCCTCTGCTGGACACTCCTTCTGCCACAAGACACACACACACACACGGACATGTTTACACCTGACCACTGAGAAGCTGTGACCTAACACAGGTTCATAATACTGACAGCACATTTATATTTTTACGCTCCAATTTATTTATTGAAAAATGGTCTCTGTACCTGCTGCTGTGAGCCTCATCATTTTGGTCTTAAAATGTTCATATTAATCCGCTCTACATGATCCTTGTGGTTTTATTTTGCTATTTTGTCCATAAATAAATTCCTATTTCTAATACGGAACCAAATTTCATACTCATTTGACTTCATACAGTCTCGGGCCGCGTCTCATTTATCTTTCCTCGCTTCCTTCTCCTTGGTTCCTCTCCTCTATCCTCCATTTTTCAACTGTCACTCAAATGTGTCATATTAAGTGGCGTCCCAAAGAAAAACACGGAATGAAGCAGTAAACGTGAGGGAGACTTCAGGAGCTGAGACTAGAGAAAAGAATCAAACATTATTGGTCTCAGTGAGGAGTTTGTGTGCACTCTCCTCGCTGTGTCTCCTTTCCTGCAGAATCAAGGAGAAGGAAGCGAGGAAATAGAAACGGGACGCGGCCTATGCATAAGAAACACACGTGAGAACTTAGAGGATTTGCGTCAGTGTATGACAAAATACCAGCGTGAGAGTGGAGAGTCTCACCTGCGCTTCGGTCCGTGTGTCAGACTCTTCTCTGAGCTCTGTCTCGTGGAGAGTTGGTCTGAAGCTCAACTGGACCACACAACGCTGAGAGAAAACAACAAACACACACAAACACACACACACACAAACACACACCGATCAGAGAACCACCAGGGACCAGAGCTACACACACAAGCCCAGAAAATGTCACAAAAACAAATGTTCTGGTAGAAAGAGACATGTACATCCAACTAAAATTGCGACTGCACGTTGGGTCCAAAAACAAAAACGGTACCAAACTGTTCTCTGAAACTCCCAATTTTTTTTTCAGTGACACCACAGTGTGATGTTTCGGGTTGAGCCTTTCTTCAGGCGTGACACAAAATTGGGAGCTTCAATGAATTGTAGGGCGGAAAGGTGGATCTAAACACTACCAGACAAAAGTTTGGACTCACTTTCTCACTTCTAAAACAAAGACTTATTTAACTTCTTTTTTTGTTGCTACATAATCCCACATATCCTACTTCATGTTTAATGTGTTCTGCACATGTATCTCATGTAGAAAGCACTAGTGTTGTAGTTGAGGCCTCATCAAGACCTAATTGGTCACTAATTGAGACCAAGACCAGTGGGAGACCACAGGGTCCCAAGACCAGGACAAGACCAAGACCTCTGAGGATCGAGACCGAGACAAGACCAAGACTACGGCCCCTCGAGACGAAATCAAGACCATCTTTGTCATTTTCTACATTTATTTGTATTTTACAGTTGTTTTGGCACAAATATATCAGTGTTTTTATAGATTTATGCCCATTTTATCTGAAAAATGTGAATTTAAGCTTAAAATAAGCCAAGCAAACTGTACTACACTTCAACACTCTGCACCCCTTTTTTGGACCCTCACCCACAGTTTGAGAACCTTTTCTTTAATCCAACTTTCACTGGTACTTTACAGACTTCAAAGTGAATAAAGTGGGTAGGATTTTTTTTTTTGTCTGTAGGATCCAGGCGAGCGAACAGGCTGCAGTAAGAAGTCCAGCGCACTCCCGTACACATGTACAAGTTTATTGCTGACAGCAGCGGTTGCAATGAAATATGATCGCACTCATCGAGTGTCAGACCTTGAATCTGAGACAAGACCGAGTCCAAGCACCTTTAAGACCGAGACAAGACCAAGTACAAGTGCCTTTAAGAACAAGACAAGACCGAGACAAGACCGAGACAAGACTAAGTCCAAGCGCCTTCAAGACTGAGACAAGACCAAGTACAAGTGCCTTTAAGAACAAAACAAGACAGAGTCCAAGTGCACTTGAGTTCGTGTTCTTAAGGCCGATCTTGAGAAAAAAAACAGTCTCAAGTACTAAGACACTACAAAGCAGTATATATATATATATATATATATATATATATATATATATATATATATATATATATATATATATATATAAAACCCACTGAATCAGAGGGTGAGTCAAAACTTTTAAATGTGGAGACAAACTGGCAGAGGCTCCTAATTCAAAATCATCAGAAAACTCAGACACCACAACGATAATAAAAACCCTCTTTCTTTAGACAATAGAATGTGATTTTCAGCATTAAATGGTGGAACTTTGTTTTCTATTTCCATGTGTCCTTATATCTGTGTGATCCCTCAGTGGTCCAGGTGGGTTCTATAGTGATCCAGATCTAAACCAGGTCTAAACCAGGTCCATGGGCAAATGAGAATCTAGTTTAAGTATCAATTAGTATCCATTAGGGATGGGCACGATTAATCGATAATTGATCATTAAGAATTTCATCGATTACGTTAATTTTAATCGACAAACCGAATGTAGGTTGCTGTGTGTATCGTGACCAAACAGGTGTGTACATGTGTCTCTGCATCAGAAGGAGCGAGACACAAACAGAAACAGTAGGTCAGCCTGCAGCGAACCGAAGCACAAATGTGTATTTAATGATGATTTGTACAAGAAATTCCACACTTTCCGTTGCGTTGGGACAAGTGTGAGTCCATGTGCACAGTGTATAAAGCAGCACATATGTTTCTGTGTCCAGTGGGAAAAAGTTTTTCCAGGTGAGAGTCGCTCAATGTGGATGACGAGGCCCCGCCCCCCTCCCCCCGTACGCTGTCCTGGTTTTGACAAACACAAATCTGGTCACACTAACCTGTATTCACCTGAGTCATGTCTTTTAATCCAACAGAAATTGACCGCATCAGCAACACAAGAGCTGGAGTTTTATCTTCACTTAGTTTATGCAAATTAGTGATGTGGTTTTAAGTTTTGTTTCTGTGAGATTTGCACACAGATTTTGACAATCTTATTCCTTTCTACTCAATTTTATGTCTTCAAGGCTGAGCAATCGAGAAAAAAGCAAATCAGCAGAGACAAAAATGTAATTCTCTGCAAAAGTAAATTGTGTAAAAAAGGAAAACATGATGGGGAGTCTGTCTGCTTTGCAAACTCAAAACACAATTTCAATATTTGTGACCAAAATAAAATGTATTGATTTGAAATGTTAAAACTCTTTGGGTGTTTTGAAAGGCATTATATAGATGCAATGATTAATTAAAGTAACTCACAGTGTTAATGAATTGTCAGGAAAAGGGAACAAATACATAAAATCTGTTCTTTCTGCTCCTTTTCCTTCATTTCTTTTCATTTCCTGTACGTTTACACACTGTTTATGTCTTTTTATACTTTACAAATTAAATAAATAAACAAATAAGAATAACAATAATAATTTAGACATATGTAAAGACTATTTTAACAGCGTTGTACCTCTCCAGGTAACAGAGAGCCAGTGGAGGGCGACACGCTGACGTCTGATTGGTCAGGGACGTGGAAGCTGAAGAGGCGGGGCTCGGCGGGGGTCAAAGGTCGTTCTGTGTTGGTGATGTAGACCAGAGCGGACGAACAGTGTCCCAGCGCCGTGGCTCCAAACTGGACCGCGGTGTGAGAGAACTCCAGAGGGGGGCGCACTCCCAGACCTCTGCAGGACAACAGCAGGTCTCTGAAAGAAGAAAGAAAACACAGGGATAGAACGCAGCACCTTTACATGTAAACTCAGTATTTACAGGCTCAATATTAACCCTGGAAAAACTACATTTCACTGTGTTTGTCCTTCTTCCTTCGGTGCAGCGTCGGCAGTGATGCGGTCGCTGTATCGGATTGTTGTGGTGAGGAGGGAGCTGAGCCGAAAGGCGAAGCTCTCGATTTACCGGTCAATCTGCGTTCCTACTCTCACCTCTGGTCATGAGCTCTGGGTAGTGACTGAAAGGACGAGATTACGGATACAAGCGCTCGAAATGAGTTTCCTCCGCAGGGTGTCTGACGCTCCCTTAGAGATAGGGTGAGGAGCTCAGTCACACGGGAGGAGCTCAGAGTAGAGCCGCTGCTCCTCCACATCGAGAGGAACCAGCTGAGTTGGCTCGAGCATCTGTTCTGATGCCGCTTGGGCGTCTCTCTCTGGAGGTGTTCCGGGCATGTCCCACCGGGAGGAGGCCCCGGGGAAGACCCAGGACACGCTGGAGGGACTATGTCTCTGGGCTGGCCTGGGAACACCTTGGGGATCCCCCCGGAGGAGCTGGAGGAAGTGTCTGGGGTGAAGGAAGTCTGTGAGTCCCTGCTTAGACTGCTGTGAACGTGTGAACTGTCTAGTGTATTTTGATTCCTGACCTAGTCGCTGGAGAGAAATGAAATTGAGCAGAGGCACTAGGTGGCACCAGCCTGACTAGTGTGAAGGAGCAGGTCTGTCTCTTAGAGCCCTGTCCAACGGGAGACCATGTGAAGATGCACACTTGTGTGACTGTGTGTGTGTGCTCGTGTGCTCGTGCGCGCGCGTGTGTGTGTTTGTGCGTGTGTGTGTGTTTGTACCGGTTGAGTCCAGTCTTGCAGCTCAGTTGGAAGTTGTAGCTCTGGACTTTCTTTGGTCTGAAGATCAGGTCAATGGGTAAAGTCTCCTGAGGAAGAAGAGTCCCAAAGCCATGGTCCGGCTGCACCTCCAGGAACTGTACACACACACACACAGGCACACACACACACCCACGCACACACAGAAACATACACACGCACACACAGAAACATACACACACACACACACACAGGCACACACAGAAACATACACACACACACACAGAAACACACACACACACAGACAAATTATAAAGACTTCTGTATACTTTCTCATTTTCCTTCACAAACAGAGGCTCTTTAAAATCATTTTATACTACCAAGTATTAAGCAGTTCACCTCCATGTTTTAGAACTTAAAGGGCCCTATTTTCTGATGTCCCTTATGTTTCGAATCGTGCGCCAAATCCGCGAACCACTTCCTGAACCGGTCACAGGTCCACCGGTCCTGAACGTCACCACAAATGTCACCGATACAAACCTCGATACGCGCTTCACCAAAGACTCCTGGGTTACTCAGCACACGCTTCAAAGCCTCGACACATAGGACACATCTACAGAAGCCGAGAGGGGTCACAACAAACGCAAACGCCGCAACAAATACAAACGCGACAACACAACAAAAAGCCACAACACACCAAAAAAAGCCACAACACACCAAAAAAAAGCCACAACGGAAATGACCGCGGGACTATATTTTAATGCAAACGCTGCAACAAATACAAATGCGACAACACAAACGCAAATGCCGCAACACATAAAAAAGCCACAACGGAAGTGACCGCGGGACTCTATTTTCCGACGGACCGATCAGGCGCCAAGTGAAGAAGAAGAACTACAACGTGAAAAGTAAAGGAACAGAGAAGTTGGAAACGTAAGTAAAATAATTTATTGTTTTATCATTATTCGTTTCACATTGTAGTTCTTCTTCTTCACTTGCCGCTTAATCGGTCCGTCGGAAAGTCCCGCGGTCACTTCCGTTGTGGCTTTTGGATGTGTTGTGGCTTTTTAATGTGTTGTGGCTTTTTAATGTGTTGTGGCTTTTGCGTTTGTGTTGTGGCTTTTTAATGTGTTGTGGCTTTTTAATGTGTTGTGGCTTTTTAATGTGTTGTGGCTTTTTGATGTGCTGTGGCTTTTTGATGTGTTGTGGCTTTTTGGTGTGTTGTGGCTTTTTGATGTGTTGTGGCTTTTTAATGTGTTGTGGCTTTTTGGTGTGTTGTGGCTTTTTGATGTGTTGTGGCTTTTTGATGTGCTGTGGCTTTTTGGTGTGTTGTGGCTTTTTAATGTGTTGTGGCTTTTTGATGTGTTGTGGCTTTTTAATGGGTTGTGGCTTTTTAATGTGTTGCGGCATTTGCGTTTGTGTTGTGGCTTTTTGGTGTGTTCTGGCTTTTGCGTTTGTGTTGCGGCGTTTGCATTAAAATAGAGTCCCATGTTGTAGTTCACACACTCACACACACACACACACACACACACACACACACAGTAAATGTCCCAGATACGGCAGCCTGTAGTGTGATGTCGTTTTACCTCGGGGACGTTGCAGAAGCCAAAGTCCTGAGGCAGCAGGGACAGGTTCGACAGGTGCACTCTGCTCCTGCCGGCCTGGTGCACAGAGCAGGGCCCAAAGTCCAACAGAGACAGGTCCAGGCTCAGGTCAGAGGAGGTTAGCACTGCACTCACCGTGACAGACACACACTGAAAAACACAACAGCTCAGCAGGAAGGACTCGGATGTGTGTGTGTGTGTGTGTGTGTGTGCGTGCGTGTGTGTGTGTGCGTGTGTGTGTGTGTGTACGGTCCAGCGGTACAGACCTGTCCTGGAGCGTGCACCTCCAGAGGGGCCTCCAGAACGCTGGTGTCACGGTCAAATAATTCCCCCGCGTCTTCAGGGAGGGACGGTCTGTGGTCAGCACAAACATGGACACGTGTTCAGATTTTTGTTCAAAGTTTATTCCTCTCATTTGATCAATACAAATATTCAATACTATTTGTTTTTTTTTATTTTTAATGTAAGATGGTTTTCTGTATTCATTTCCTAACAAACCACATTCTTTACTGACACAGAATGTGGACGTCTCCATTAAAGGAGAAATATTACATCTTTTCTGATCTTTGTTATCATGTAGTTTCCTCTTCACAAACAGACCTGGAGCTGTTGGACCTCAGGAGATGTAGACAAACTAATAATAAAGATTTACTCAAACAGATGTAAATAAAACAAAACACAAGTGTCCAGGATCTGTTCTTGAGGAGAGAACAACATTCTAACATGACTCAAAACTACAAGAGTCAAACTGTGTAATGTGAGAGATTTGAAAAGTCACAAAATCTCAGTCTTGATGAAAATGTAATTAACTGCACAGTCCAAGTACACAGTACATGTTGTAGTACACAGTACACAGGTTAGAGTACAGTTGTGTACATGTTGTAGTACACAGTACACAGGTTAGAGTACAGTTGTGTACATGTTGTAGTACACAGGTTAGAGTACAGTTGTGTACATGTTGTAGTACACAGAAGTCTGTGGGCTGGAGCTCAGCGCCTCCACAGCACCTCTGACTGTCGCCATGGAAACCAACTCAGAGCCCCGACTCACAACAGCGAAACAGGAGGAAGAGGAGGAAGAAGAGGAAGAGGAGGAAGAGGAGGAGGGAGAGGAAGAGGAGGAGTCTCTTATTTGGGTCACCAATTTAAATGCTGAATTCGAGTTGTTTTAGACCTAAAATGTCTCTCCCTAAACCCCAGAGGTTCTGAGGTTCACATGAGTCCTGGCCTATCCACATGTATGTATGTTTATTTGAGATTATGAGAAAAACTGAATAAAGCCTCGTTCATCTTCTGAGTGTGAATTCTCTTTTATGTGAGAGTGGAAACTGTTTAAAGCTCCTGTACTGCACAAAGTCGACACTTTTGAACTTTACATCATGTTATAATGTTGTTCTCTCCTCGAGAACAGACCTGGAGTTGTGTTTTGTTTCATTCACACATGTTTGAGTAGAACTTTATTATTAATCTGTTTACATCTCCAAAGCTCAAAATGCTCTGTTCCACCTTGTGATGTCATGAAGTGGTAGTTTTGAGGTTAACAGCTCCTTCTAACCTTCTTTTGTTCAGTAGAGATTGGCCATTCCAGGACTGAAATGATCCAAATGATTCAAGTGAAGGTGTATGGAGTTTAGAAACACAGTGGAGCACTTCCTGTCTGTACCACATGACGTCAGCAGGTGGAACAGTGTTTTCAGTTTAGAACTGAGCCTAAATGTGCAGGGAATAAAACAGAACACAGCTCTGGGTCTGTTTGTGTCGAGGAAACTGCATTAGAACGTACAGTAGCTCAGAAAACAGAGTAATATGGGCGCTTTAATCTCGCTTCCCTCATGTGACAGAATAATCCGGATCTGTGTAAACATTGGTGCAGTAAACATACACGTCACAGCGAAGTGTTTCTGAGAAGGCTCCGACTTTAGACTGAACTGAGGAATAATACTACATCTTTAGTTCTGAAGCACTTATAAAAACAAGGATTACATAAAATAGCCTCCAGAAGCAAACGAAAACAGATCCGATTAATTATAATAAATAAAAAGAAATAGATTTTATTCCTTATTTATTTTTATTCTGTCTAAAACCAGTTAAAGGAAGGCCAAATGATAAAAATGAGTCTTAAGAAGTGATTTAAAAGACGATACTGATGATGCGAGCTTCATCTCCTCAGGCAGGTCGTTCCAAAGCCGAGGTGCCCAGACTCGGCATGATTAGTCGATTAATCGATAATGGATCATTAAGAATTTCATCGATTACGTTCATTTTTAATCGACAAACCAAATGTATATTGCTGTGCGTAGCGTAGTGTGACCAAACAGGGGTCTGTACATGTGTCTCTCTGAACTCAGAAGGAGTGAGACACAAAGAGTCGGTCAGTCTGCAACGTACCGAAGCACAAATGCATATTTAACGATGATTTGTACAAGAAATTCCACGCTTTCCATTCCGGTCGGGACAACTGTGAGGTCCATGTGCACAGTGTTTCAGTGTGCAGTGGGAAAAGGTTCACCAGGACACAGAAAACATTAAAAAAGTTTTTCCAGGTGAGAGTCGCTCATTGTGGATGACGAGTCCCCGCCCCCCTCCCCCCGTACGGTGTCCTGGTTTTGACAAACGCAAATATGGTCACACTAACCTGTATTCACCTGAGTCATGTCTTTTAGTCTAACAGAAGTTGAACCACATCAGCGACACAAGAGCTGTTTTTTTTTTTTTTTTAAACTTTGCTTAGTTTATGCAAATTATCCATGTGGTTTTAAGTTTTGTTTCTGTGAGAGTTGCACAAATCTGCATTAAACACATTATAATGTCAAACAGCTGATGTGGCTCTAGAGTCGTTACGGTTTATATGTCATAAAGTTGAATTTATTTATGCAGATAGTAATAATAATGATGATCATTTTAATATAAAAACATTAATGATTAATCTATAATCGATCGTTAATTCTCCCGATGATCGATTAAGAAAATTTAATCGAATGTCCATCCCTAACCCGGACTGAAAAGACTCCATCACCTTCATCTGGAGCCTGGACTTTGGAAGAGCCACAGGGACCTGCCCGAGGATCAGAGGTTATGTTTACACTGAAACGAATCACCGTCTCACTGTATCGGAAATGATTTGCGTCCAGACACGTCATTTCTGTGTCCGCAATCAAAGCCTTCCCCATCCACAGTAACGCGAAACTGCCTGAAACGCTGGTCACATGACGAGGCTGGTGTCACAACATCACATGGGCAGTAAAAACAAGGAAGCTGATTTCGAGCTGAAACTGTCTTTTCGTGGGCCGACGACGAGGTTCAGTTGTTAAAGAAAGTACCGTATATTTCGAACTATAAGCCGCACTTTTTTCATGGTTTGGGTGTTTCCTGCGACTTCTACTCCAGTGTGACTTAAATATTAAAATTTTCAGACTGACAGACGCAAGAGGCTCTAGTCTTGTGTGTCAGTATCTATTACTACTGTACCACTGTCCTCGCTTCGCTCTACTGCGCATGTCTCCAGTAGAAAAGCCGCTGTCCTGCTGCAAATAGTGAAATCTGCAGCTGAAAACGGTATTTGAGCAGCAGAAAGAAAGTTTGGGGTGAGCGAGAAACTTGTGAGGGACTAACGTCTCTAGAGCCGTTTTCCATCGGATTAGTGTGCGCGAACACTGCATCCGCAACGAAAACGACTGAGGATGAGGCCTAAGGCTGAAGAGGAACAGCCACAGTGACGTGCCTGAAGATCCAAGGGCTCGTACGGGGTTAAAAGTTCTGAAATGTAGACCTAAACGAGCTTTAAAAGTGATCGGTAAAATCTTAACATCGATTCTAAAACCCACAGGGGGCCAGAGAAGAGAAGATAAAACAGGGTAAATGTGTTGATGTCTGTTAAAGCCCGTGAGGAGAGTAGCGTGTGCTGTGTCACTGTGAATATAATCCCTCTGCACTCGCGCTGATGGAGCAGATTAAAGCGAATGTTCAGATTGGTGCTGATTACAACAAACAGCCCACCCCTCACCCCTCACCCCTCGCCCCTCGCCCACGTCCACCCATCACCCCCCTCCCCGCGCTCCTCTGCCCCCGACCGCACGCCGTTTTCATATCTGTGACATCACGACTGTATTTCCTATAGGCCGCGCCCCGCATACACGCCCCCGACCTCTCTAATCGGCTTTGTAATCCTTTTCATAATCACGCTTTAATGGGAGTGGGATGTGCGGGGTCAGAGGGGGCAGATGGAGCCAGGATCATACAGTCATTCATACATCCGGGGGCAGGGTGGGCGGGATGAGCGGGATGGGCAGGCTGGGAAAGCTGGGAAAGCTGGGAAGGCTGGTCAGGCTACCGCTGCAGAGACACATTCACAGTCACTGAGAGAACTGGACCTGTGAGCACTGACAGAGCAGCGTTGTGGTTTGGTCGGAGCCAAAGGTGGAGCACCCAAATGAACCAAAACAAAGAAGGCGACGCAAATGAACTTCAGCACTATTTAGTGTGAAAAAAGTGCATTTGTGGACAGTGCTGGGAGCAGAGTGTTATAAAAGTAACAAATCACTGTGCTGCGTTGCTTTTTGCTGTAACGCAGTAATGTGGCATTACAGGGAAAAAATAATAATATTTTACTCGGTACAAATGTGAGTAAAGCGCATCACTGGATTGAAGTGGTGTTTTTTTTGTTTTTCTTCATACAAATTCGCTAAAATCACCGCAATATCAGCAGCGGTGAAACGGCGGAGATGCGCCCGCGTAGACCGTCAGGTGACCGCCGGCGAAAGGACCGACGCAGAACTCCACGCTCCACGGGGCGAAGAGCAGCTGACGCCCGATCGCGCCTTACAGACGCCCGTTCCACGAGCTCGGGGTTCTCTCAGGAGCGGAACTAGATTCCAAGTTCTAGTCCAAGATTAGTCCTGGTTTAATCTTGGTTTAGTCCTGGTTCAGTTCTGGTTTAGTCCTTGGTTTAGGAAGGTCTTCATGAATGTATTTAATTTTTTTTTATAATGTTTTTTTTAATGTTTTGTATGTTTCAATATGTAAAATCTTAATAAAAACATTTGTGAAAAAAACAACAAAAAAAAAACAAAACTAATGAGAGAGAGAAAACAATAGACCTTTTTCACAGTGGCCAGAAGTGTCTCTTGAACTTCCAGTTAATGTTTTTTTACTGCAAAATATCTGTGGAAAAGTCTTCTTCATGAACAGAATATGTCGTTTGTGAACCTTGTTGGATGAAGATTTGGTGACAGGGCAGATTATTGAAGCGGGTGGAGAATACGTCAGACATTTACACACATTTTGCCACAGAAAACCATTAACCGGAAGTTCCACAAACTCACATCGAGGCACTTCTGGTTCGATTTTGCCCGATAGTTCTCCTTTAACATGTTTATCTCCGTGAAGACAAACAGGCCAAGTTCCACACTCCTTTTATTCAGTTTCTCCACAGTCCTTTCTCTCTCTCTCTCTCTTCCTGCCTTCCATCTCTCTCTTTCTTTCTTTCTCCCCTTCCCTGTCTCTTCTTCTCCCCTCTCCTGTAGGACCAGCTCTTTCCCGACCTCTCCTCTCTTCTCTCCCTCTTCTCTCCTTCTCTCTCTGTTCTTCTGGGGGCAGATGGCTGGGTTGTTTGTCTCTGTCGTGTTTCCGTCGCTCGTGCCAAATCTAAAAGTGGCTCCTCTCTGACTCTCTCTGTCTGTCAGTCTCTCTCCGGCGGCAGCAGCAGCAGTTCACACTCACAGCTTCCGTATCACCAGCTCCTCATCACGTCTGTTTACACTGTTACTACGACGCCCTCGCACGCGCCCAATGTATGTGTGTGTGTGTGTGTGTGTGTGTGTGTGCCAGCTTGTGATGTCATGAAGTGGTAATTTTCAATTTAACTAAGGATGTCCTGATCACATTTTTTGGCCCACGAGTCCGAGTACTTTAATTTTGAGTATTTGCCGATACCGAGTCCCGATCCGATGCTTCTATAAAACATTATGAAACGAACTAAGAGCGAAGAATCAGATCCAGGATGATTGGGGGGATCAGATTGTGTTGATTTCATGTGTCGTATTTGGGCTGAACTTAGTGTGAAAAATCAAATCAAATGTCCAAAACTTAAATTTTCTAACCATGAACCATCATTGTTGAAAATCTTGACTTTTACCACAGTCTGGTCTTGGAATGTGTAACTTAGTAAATTTAATGAACTGGACAAAACAGGAACCAGACCAGAACCAGATCAGACCTGAGACTCGACTCTGCACAATCTACACTTTGTATATTTGATATTATATCTTTGCATGTGCTTTACATTTGAAACATTTAGGTTAGTCTATGAAATCCAAATAATACAAAATCTTACCATTATTTGGTAAACTCGAGTCCGCAATCGGATCGGATCGGGACAACCCTAAATTTAACGGCTATGTTTTATCTTTTGTTTAGTGAAGAATGGAAATTCCAGGGCTGAATTGATCCAAAATGATTCTAGTGAAGATGTACAGAGTTTAAAACACAGAAGAGGGATCACAAGAGCCTCGACTCATGTGAAAGCTCAGAATCTATAGAATTCACTCACTGAACTGCAGAGGCACTGATTATTGTTTAGGTAGTGACCATTTAGATTATATAAAATCTATTTAGGTTTAAACCAGCTGGATTTTAGCATTGAAACTGGCAACCCAAACGAGAGAGTCATGTGAGGCTCATCCTGCTTTCTGATCGGAGAATCGTCTTAAACCAAAACACCAAATTATAACATAAACAACTTGTCCATCAGGTCCAGTGAGGGTGACCAGACATCCTGAAAAATTCGTGACACTCCCGAAATCTAAGCTGTTGTCCCGAAACACAAATCCAGCCCTAAATGTCCCAAAAATTACACTCAGAACACTGACAGAATACTGAGTAGTTATTTTCTGACAAACATTAAAAACTGTCGGTAGAGAGGATTTCTCTAGTGGCTGTGACGTCTAAAGCCGTGTGCACATACAAAGCATCAAATCGCGCCTCCCGCAGTCAATGCGCCGGTGAAACATTCGCTTGAAGCCGCTTCAGACACACGAATTAGAGGCTCTGCTCGCAAGGTGTTCATTCACCTTGGTCGCCTCCTACGTCACAACACGGAAGAGTGTTTGGAGCTGAGTGGAGAGCAGACAGGAAACAGAGACATGTGGTCAGGGGAGGCAGTGCCACAACCAAACTTTCCTCTACATTATGGCTTTGGTTTAGCTCACTATGTTAAGTCACTCCTCTTTAGTGCAGACGTTCCAGGTTCAAGACTCAGACTTGTTGTTTACGTTTTTATTTTATTCTTTCTTCCGTTTTGTGTGTGAACAAAAATTTCAGACAATCTCATCTGGTCACCCTACGTCCAGTGTTTTTGTAATTAAGCATAAATCAGCTTTAGAATTGTTAGTAAAAGTTGGTTTGAACATGTTTACCTCTTATCTGGGAACACAGTTTATGAAATTTAAAATCAAAACTGTTGTAAATGATATTGTAAAGAGTCCTTCTGAACAGTGTACATGTGCAGTGTGTCTGACCTGGGCGTGAACTTGAGCAGGGCCTTGAAGCTGGACTGAGCCTGGATGAAGCCGGTCTTTGGGAGAACCTCCATGTGTCTCCTCAGCTCTGGACAAACCTCAAACGTCAGCTTCAGGGCCGTGCTGGCTCTGGGGACAACAACAAATGAGACGATAACTGATACTATTTGGGCTGACAGTAAAGACTAGAGTTTATACACATGACTGGACTCTGTATGAAGCTGACTAGTATCAATCTAGATATTTTATGTACTTATAAGGAGGAGTGAAAGTGCAGCTGGGAGACATAGTATGTGTACATTCGTCCCTAACTATAGCAAGGTTCACCTTTTGAGGTCTCGCTATTTCACAGATTTTTTTTTAAGTGCAATTTTACATGCTTTTTTTTTTTTTTTTTAACAGCGTTTGAAGGCACATTGTGTTCCTGCCCCTGCGTCCTGATTGGCTAATGGACTGTAGACCATTGTCAATCAATCTCGTCTGTATCGTGTCTCCTGCACAGTACAGAATGCGTTCAGTTTGACAAATGTACATAAATGTTCGATCTCTATCAGTGTGATTCTGAAGTGCTGCATGTCTGCGAGTTTTCTCCCCGACAAAACCCACAGTGTCGACAAAACGTTCAGGACCGACAAAGATTCCTGCGGTTGCAACAAAAAGGCAGAGGAAGATCTAACCATCGCACAAAAAGTTGGACTTCTGGACACGCTGAAGGAAGAGAGAAGTTACGCGGCTGTAGGCGACATTAAGAAATAATTTAATCTTCGGTTCGTTCGGAAAAAAATAAGAAACAGCAACTGTCCTGTCTGAAAAAAGTGTATAAAGTTTGTGCTGAGGGATTTTACAGCCTTAAAACAGATAGAATAATTGTAAAAAATAAAGCTGACTACTTCGCGGATTTTGTCTGTTGCGGGTTATTTTTAGAATGTAACCCTCACGATAAAGTTAAGATGGAAAAAAAATTTCTCTTAAAATGACATTTCTGGACATAAAAGTAATATGTACTTGTGACATTGAAGCCTAAAAGCGCCTGAACCTCTAACGTCGCCGTAAACATCTTCTGAATAAAGTGTGATTAGTAGATTTTTTTCCTACTTGTGTCACAATTAAGAAAATAAAAGCCAACTCTGAGAAAATACTCTTTAAATACAGGAGAATAATGATTACTCAAATATAAATCATGTCAAAATACAACAAATGAGAGAGAGAATTTAGCACAATAGCTCTCCTTGAACATGTTTTAACAGGTGGGACGACCAGGCCAAGTTGCATCCTGCTTATGCTGCAGATTTGAGCCGCGCTGAAGACGAGTGTGGACACTGACCGGCTGTGCACGCAGATGGAGCGGTGGTAGGACTGGTCCCACACGCAGATCTTCAGGTCCACGTTTGGATGAGCGACCCACAGAGGCTCACTGACCGCCGAGGCCTTCACCTGGACCGGGATCTGTCACAGCAACGGAGTGAGAGGAACACAAAACAAACAACAACAACAACGGAGTGAGAGGAACACAAAACAAACACAACAACAACAACAGAGTGAGAGGAACACAAAACAAAACAAACAACAACAACAACAGAGTGAGAGGAAAACAAAACAAAAAAACAACAACAGAGTGAGAGGAAAACAAAAACAAAACAAAACAACAACAACAGAGTGAGAGGAACACAAAACAAACACAACAACAACAACAGAGAGTGAGAGGAAAACAAAACAAACACAACAACAGAGTGAGAGGAAAACAAAACAAAAACAACAACAACAGAGTGAGAGGAACACAAAACAAAACAACAACAACAACAGAGTGAGAGGAAAACAAAACAAAACACAACAACAACAGAGTGAGAGGAACAGAGTGAGAGGAAAACAAAACAAAACAACAACAACAACAGAGTGAGAGGAACAACAACAACAGAGTGAGAGGAATACAAAACAAAACAACAACAACAGAGTGAGAGGAACACAAAACAAACACAACAACAACAACAACAACAACATTAGACACACAAAAGTAAACAGAACAATAGTAATTCATTATAAACTGTCGAGTCAGACTTTAGCTAACATGCTCAAATAAAAACTTTTGGCAGCAGCTTTGAGTGAGGACCATTTCTGCAACCAATCTTAAATAAACCTCTAAATAATAATTAGGGCTGGGCAAAAATAAAAAAATCTTAATCGCATTAATCGCATGAGTTCCTGTGATTAATCATGATTAATTGCATGTTATACGCAAAACCAAATAATGAATTCAAAAGTAGCGTATAGTGACTTTTATTGGAAATGTAAACCAATGAGAACTTCGCACATCAGTTACTGGAGATGGTGCGTGGGAGGAGAGGGAGCAGCCCAAGAACGTGGAGAAAAATCCCACACACCGTCTTACTTGTAAATTGTGAGATTCATTAGGAGAAACCGTGCAACGTTTTGGCACTAGCCTGACGAAGGCCTAGTAGTAAATGTAAACAAAAGAGCCAAATTTTTTGTGCAAACAGCATTTCTTTCAACAGGAGCAGGGCTCTAGTCTGTAAAATCCATGTTTATTCTTCTTCCTTTAGAGAATCTCACTCAAAAAAAGAAGCAATTTCACTGCAGTTTGTCAATTCCTACAATTTGACTTAATGAATTGAATTGAAAAGTAAAGTGCACGTGATCAGCAGCAGTAAAAAGAAAGTATTCTTTTATTCTGAAAAAAATCAAATCAAACCAAATACAAAACTGAAATGTCCTGCCACTGCCAGAGCTTTAGTGTTTCCTGTTTGATATAAAAATGAGAATCTCAGTCAAAAACATTAAAATACAGAACCAGAAAACACTTTAGTGCAGTTTGTCAATTATTAGAACTTTTTTTTTTTTTTTTTACTTTTCTAAACAAAGCCAGTTGCTAAGGCATATAAGATTATTATTATTATTACCTTCGCCAAGGAGGTTATGTTTTTGCGGCGTTTGTCTGTTTGTTTGTCTGTTTGTTTGTCTGTTTGTTTGTTGTTTGTTGTTTGTCTGTTGTTTGTTTGTCTGTTTGTTTGTCTGTTTGTTTGTTGTT
Source organism: Boleophthalmus pectinirostris (assembly GCF_026225935.1). NCBI lineage: Eukaryota > Metazoa > Chordata > Actinopteri > Gobiiformes > Gobiidae > Boleophthalmus > Boleophthalmus pectinirostris. The sequence continues at coordinate 3,593,046 of NW_026571515.1, read as the reverse complement.
TGTTTGTCTGTTAGCAACATAACTCAAAAAGTTATGGACCGATTTTGATGAAATTTTCAGGATTTGTTGGAAATGTGAAAAGGAAGAACTGATTTCATTTTGGGGCTGATCCGGAAGAAATCCTGGATTCTGGATCACTTTGAAATTTTAGTTAACATTGTGGTAAATGGGGCCAAAAATTTTGTTTCTCAATATCTGGGTTAATTATTGACCAAACCCCATGAAATTTGACTCAGGGATGGACAATGGGATCCTCTTTCATATTCCAAAGGCTGATCCGGATCTGATCCAGAAGACTGATTTTATTGCAATTTATATAAAAAATGGGGGTAGTCCTTGGCGGAGGTCTGCGCTCTCTGAGTGCTTTTCTAGTTAAAAATGTGATCGCTGGCACCGGCTTCTCGTGGAAGAAAAGTGAGACTAGGGGAGGGGGGGGCGCGGTGGTGCTCCTGAAAGCTCTTGGTCGCTATGTGTTGTGTGTAATATGTGTATGCGGTGTGACGCCTCTGACTCGTTGTGTCTCTCGTGTTCGGCCGAAGTCTCTCTCCATTTGTTACACTGAATGTTTTGCATCAGCGGAGTGTTTTGCATTTATTTGATATTTCAGACTCGTGATGAGACAGTTCAGTGTTTCAGTTTTACAAATGACTTTGTCTGTGTCGACTGCGCCGTCTGAAGAACTTTAAAATGAAAATGTCCATGTAAAAGTTTCTCACCCTTTTCCATGTTTGTTTATCCCACTTTCTGTCTCTCTGTTTTCTGTGACGCCGCAGCAGTAAGAAATATTCTAGGCTCGAACATGATGGACTTTTTCAAAATAAAAGCCAGTGAGCAACAGACGTTTACAATAAAAAAATAAATAATAAAAACTGCGTCAAGGGGAGAAAAAAAATTTATGAATTAATTAGTTAACGCAAAATTAAGGCATTAACGTGCCCGGCCCTAGTAATAATGTCAGAGTATGTCCTCACCGGGGCGCTGCTCGGGTCAGAGAAGTGGATGTAGAAGGTGAGTCTGGTGTCTCCTGGGATTGTGGGTTTGAAGATGACGTCCAGTTTGGTGCTCTGAGAAGGTCCGACGTGGCCCTCAGTCACCTGCAGAGGAAAGATCTCAACTCAATGTCAGTCTACATCAAACAGAGAACTCAAAATGTACCTCCATGAGACCCACAAGACATTTATTTCTTATCCTCTTACTCGTATATTTCCTGTATTTTCAAAAGACATGCTGTTTGATGAGAAACATTAGCAACTACCAAATCTTTTATGGTTCAACATCAAAGAGAGAAGAGGCCATGTTCTTCACTCGTGCTTCAAAAGGCTCTTTAATACAAAACTCTAGATCTGCAGGGTTTGTGTGTTAAACATGTGTGAATGAAACTAAACACAGCTCCATGTATCCAGGTTTGTGATGATGAAGAATATTAGATCAGTTCAGAAGTGTAATAATCATGTTTTTTTAGAGGGACTTACACTTCCAAAATGCACATCACACGTGGCGTCAGAGGAGTCGGCGAAGTGGGAGGAGTCATCGGGGTGGGAGGAGTTACGGGAGTGGGAGGAGTCACGTGGAGTGGCGTCAGGGGAGTGGGAGGGGTCAGAGGTGAGCGGGTCTGCAGGGCTTTCTGTCTCTGCAGCACACAAAGAAATAAATAATAACATATTACTGTAAATAAAACCTTGAAATGTCATGGACTCAAAGCTCCAGACTGTCCTCCTCTGTGTTCAGGAGAAGAGTCTGTCTGTCCAGGCGTTTGAGTGACGTTTGAGTGACGTTTGAGTGATGTTTGAGTGACGTTTGAGTGACGTTTGAGTGACGTTTGAGTGACGTTTGAGTGACTGACCTGTTTGATGAGTCTCTGGTTGGTCTCCACTCTCTTGTCTCTTCTCATCGTCCACTTCAGCTTCTCCACAGTCGACCTCCTGTTTTTAAACACAAAACATGACATCAAAAACACAAACACTGGGAATAACCAGCCCCACTTCGTGTGAATGTTGGTGGTTTTGTCAGTCTGCCCCAGGACAGCTGTGGCTACAGTCAGGGCAGAGAGAGATTGATGAGTATGAGTCATGGCTGATGCTGAAACAAGAATCCACGGAAGCCAATGACGGACAAAATTTACCGATATTTAGGGCCGATATGTAGAGCAAATTATTGTTTTTCCCTAAATTATCTCATTTGAATTCACTACAGACTGGATCAGCACCGATATCCGATACCAGTATCGTCCAGGTTGTCTCTTGTTCAGCTCTGACTGAAGCGTGTACTTGGTCTGACTAAACTGACCAATCACAAAGCAGCACTGTGGTGTGTGGAAGCCAGCGCCGAACAAACCAAAACATCATTTACAATGGCAGCCTCAGGTGATGCAGAGAGTGTAGTGTGGTGGTCTGACCTGGGGGGTGGCAGTCGGGCCACAGGGAGCCCAGGAGCTGTGCTCTGGGCTGGTCTGGTCACTCATGTCCAGTCTGAAGGAGGAGCCCAGAGCCCCGCGGTTTATCAGAGTGATACAGCGAGTTACAGTCTGACCCACAACATGAGAACCAAAGTCCAGACACTGACTGTCCACCTCCATCTGCAAACACAGGGACATGAGAGGGAGTTTAAAGTAAAGCAGTAAAGTTACTCCTCCAACTGTGGAGAAAAAAGAACATGATAAATCTGGGATTTTCAGTATAGATGAGATGCCCAATCTCAATATTCTTATTTAGAGTAATATTTTACTTTTGTACATATTTTATCAGATTTATTTCACCAATAGCACTGATGTGGATTACTGGCACTGGTTTATAAACCATCCTTATTAAAAAAAACAAAAACAAAAAAACATGTTTTTAACACACATAACGTTTCAGACAAATTAACTTACACATACATTATAACTTTCCAAATACAAATTATTTAAAGTTTTGTGAACTACTCAGGCTAAGAGGTCCTAAAGCTCACAGTGTCACAGTATGTTAGAGTGTTTCAGAGGAGGCAGGAGACTGACCTGGCTCTTCTTGGTGGAGCATCTGACCGGGACAGAGAAGGACCCTGAGGCTGTGGAGAATCTGATCTCTCCCTCCAGATCCTCATTCACCTGGAAAGTTTAAATCAATGGGAGAGTCGTAAACACATCACTCACAGGAGAAACTTTAAATACTGTAAAGACATTTTCAGTAGAATTCTACAGTTGTTATTAACAAGTCTAAAAGGAAAGAGAGGAAAGGAGACCATGGTATAACGTTCCATCATCAGATCTTAACTGTATTTCTGTTGATTCATGTATGTTTGAGTTTAATCTTGTATTATCCTGTAATTTCTGTTTTCACCTTCCCCCTATCTCCACCTAAATATGAAATGTGAACTCTTTCCACTCACCTTATGGTTTGGGATTATAGTTTTTAACATTCAAAATCCTATCAGTGCATTTATTGTCGTCTCTTTTAAACAAAAAGTGCAAACGTTCACAAATAATCAGAATAGTCTCATGAGAACTTAACAGAACACTGGAGTTACATGATAGAAATTCTAAAATTCCATGACTTTTCCAAAACTTTCATTGAGTTTACAAAAACCCCTGACTTTTCCAGGATTTCCATGACCTCAGGAACCCTACATACACTTGGCAAATTCATAGTTTTGATGATTCAAATAGATGTATTTCATATTAACTTTGCACATGTGGTGGTTTTAACAAATAAATATTGCTGCTAAAATGTGTTTGGTTCTTAAAAAAACAACAATTTGAGTGTCATGTGCAATATTAAGATTATCTCCATATTTTAATAATATAGTATTGTGAGCCATGTATCGAGTATCGTATCGAATCCTGAGGGACCCTTTCTTTGACAAAAGAAAATCTCGATTGGGCGTCCGACTTACGTGTGGCTCAAAGACGACGTGCAGCTCGCAGGACATCCCAGTGGAGAGAAGACCAGGAGGCTCAAAACTGAACACAAAACACAACAACAGTCAGTCTGGACCTGGTCTCATTAAGTACTATGAGTTAATATAATAATTAGGGGTGTCAAATTATCGCGTTAATTGCGATTAATTAATTACAGTCGTATTTAGCGCGTTATGTTTTTTAATCGCGTTAATCTCATTTTTAATCTGTAACTTTACTGTTTCTGTATGTGAGTTGCTTTATTATAAAACCTGTTTTTATGTGTTGTTGGGACAACAACACACACACAAAAAAACACATTTATACTTTTTTTTTTTATTTCGGTAATTCCACTCATTGCCGGAAACCCACACAGAACGCGCGCAGTAAGAGCGATGTAAACGTCATGTTAACGTTGGCGGCGTCAGTCGCACAGTGGACGAGGTCGAAAAGCCAGTAGAACAGAGGCAGCAGTGCACAGGGAAAAACACATTCGTGTCTTGGAAATTATTCTCCCAACGTGAAATATTAAAGAAAATAACAAATATAAAATCGCCTACAACTTAAATGTCACTAGTGAAAACAACCTGCATAGGCTCATGATGTCTGCACTAACTGTCCTGCCACATGAGGGGACACGCACACAAACACACACAAACACAAACACAAACACACACCTTCATCATCGTCATTAACCTGAGAACGCGCGGACCACGTTTCCTTCCGTAGTTACTGCGTGGACACCGACGTGCTCCCGTGAGCCGCGTGTGGATCGTGTTTTCTCGTGTACGCTGCGTAAACCGCGCTTCCTCCTGTGCGCCTCTAAACCAGAACTAACACCAAGACTAAAACCAGGACTAATCCAGTCCAGGACTAAACCAGGTCTAAACCAGGACTAAACCAGAACTAAAACCAGAACTAAAACCAGGATTAATTCATTCCAGGACTAAACTAGGACTAAAGTAGGACTAAAGCAGGTCTAAACCAGGACTAAAACCAGGACTAAAACCAGTGATCTCATATATAAAGCATTTCTCTATCAATAATATTTTTAATATGGTTAAGGAAAGACTGGACTTTTTATTGTCTTTAAGTCGACAAAAGTTATTATGTTCAGATTTCCTCGTCTTTGCTACTTTACAGCAAACAGTTTCTTATTCATGGAGACTTGGGCTCAACAGCCAATTTGGAGAGATTTGTTAAACAATAAATGACTTTATAAAGTCACTTTTTTTGTTCTATATCAGTCTTTTGATCTGCCACAATAATGTAATAATGAATTTAAATGAAAATACCTCAAATTGAAGCTTTTCTCAGCAATTTTTAGGTGAGATTAAAATGAAATTAATGAGATTAATTAATTACAGATCATAATTAATTAATCTCTAAATTTTTTTAATCGCATGACAGCACTAATAATAATATAAATAAATAAATAATACCAACAGTAATAATACTCCTTACAACTGTATAATTCACCCTTGTAACAGATAATACTCCCTACAACTGTACAACAACTCACCCTTATGTAAAAGATAATACTCCCTACAACTGTACAACAACTCACCCTTATGAAACAGATAACCCTATGTCCTATTAAGAGTTTTTATTTCTTATTACTTATTTTTCTATTGTATTTTGACTTGTTCATTTACATTTATATAATTATGTCTTATTTGTCTACTTATTTAGAATTTATTAATAGCATTTATGTTTTTATTTTACTCTTTATTATTATATTATATTGTGACGTGTGAGCTTCTGCGTCCAAATAATTTCCCTGGCGGATGGATAAAGTTTAGGAACTGTAATGTACCTCTGCTTTAGTCAGACCTAAATGAAAAACATGTTACACTCAACAGATTAAACCCAAACTGAAGTTGTGTGTGGGGACGAGCGGCGTTCGGTTTGAGGTGTTAAGTGGAGCAGAGCACAGGGGACTCACTGGGGCCTATATAAAGCAGAATAATCTAGGCCAGTACAGTGAGCAGAGATACACACACAGAGTCTTCTATTATACATCCCCCCTGCTCCAGCACACATCAGAGTGAATGGATAAAGGAACGGGCCCGGGCTGGGATCACTATCAGGAGACACACACACAAGTTATTTCACCATTATGAGTTTTATTTAAGATTTAAAGTCACTCATGCCAGACATTTTCAACACCAGCGGCCATACGTAGGATCTATTCACGCTCACGGAAACAAACATTCCAAACATGTAGATCGCAACTTCTGGTGTAGTTTCCGACACTGGGCCCATAGATATAGAACAGTAGATCTCGGGTTCAGTCTCTTGGCGTGCGTTAATACAGCCGCCATCTTAGTACGGGGTCTAAAACTGGTCTAAAGCAGGTCTAAACTAGGTCTAAATCCACTCTAAACCAGGTCTAGCCCCGGTCTTGGTCTCCGTCTCCGTACAGAGTTGTAGAAACAGTCTAAACCAGGTCTAAGCCTGGTCTAACTCCAGTCTAACCCCGGTCTAAACCATGTCTAAACCAGGTCTAGCCCGGTCTTGGTCTCCATCTCCGTACAGAGTTGTAGAAACAGTCTAAACCAGGTCTAAGCCTGGTCTAACTCCAGTCTAACCCCGGTCTAAACCATGTCTAAACCAGGTCTAGTCCCGGTCTTAGTCTCCATCTTTATACAAAGCTGTAGAAACAGTCTTGCTCAGGTCTAAACCAGGTCTAACCCCGGTTTTGCTCGGGTCTAAACCAGGTCTAAACCAGGTCTAAACCCATTCTAAACCAGGTCTAACCCCAGTCTTGCTCGGGTCTAAACCAGGTCTAACCCCGGTCTAAACCAGGTCTAAACCAGGTCTAACCTCGGTCTTGCTCGGGTCTAACCCCGCTCTAACCTCGGTCTAAACCAGGTCTAACCCCAGTCTTGCTCGGGTCTAAACCAGGTCTAACCCCGGTCTAACCCCAGTCTAACCCCGATCTAACCCCGGTCTAACCTCGGTCTTGCTCGGGTCTAACCCAGGTCTAACCCGGTCTAAACCAGGTCTAAACCAGGTCTAAACCAGGTCTAAACCAGGTATAACCCCAGTATTGCTCGGGTCTAACCCCGGTCTAACCTCGGTCTAACCCAGGTCTAACCCCAGTTTAAATCAGGTTTAGTCCCAGTCTTGTTCTCAGTCTCCATACAGAGTTGTAGAAACAGTCTAAACCAGGTCTAACCCCAGTCTCGCTCAGGTCTAAACCAGGTCTAACCCCGGTCTAAACCAGGTCTAACCCCAGTCTTGCTCGGGTCTAAACCAGGTCTAACCCCGGTCTAAACCAGGTCTAACCCCAGTCTCGCTCAGGTCTAAACCAGGTCTAACCCCGGTCTAAACCAGGTCTAACCCCAGTCTCGCTCAGGTCTAAACCAGGTCTAACCCCGGTCTAAACCAGGTCTAACCCTAGTCTAACCCCGGTCTAAACCAGGTCTAACCCCAGTCTTGCTCGGGTCTAAACCAGGTCTAACCCCAGTCTCGCTCAGGTCTAAACCCCAGTCTAACCCAGTCTTGCTCGGGTCTAAACCAGGTCTAACCCCAGGTCTAAACCAGTCTAACCCCAGTCTTGCTCTCGGTCTAACCAGGTCTAAACCCAGGTCTAACCAGGTCTAACCCCAGTCTCGCTCAGGTCTAAACCAGGTCTAACCCCGGTCTAACCCCAGTCTTGCTCGGGTCTAAACCAGGTCTAACCCCAGTCTTGCTCGGGTCTAAACCAGGTCTAACCCCAGTCTTGGTCTACGTCGTCCGTCAGTCTTTGTTGATGAAGGACGTCAGACTGTGGACGCTTTAGTCTCTGTCCAATGAACCGCCCAGCTCCACTAAGCCCCGCCTCCACTGCCTTAAGCCCCGCCCTGCTGCCTTACACTGTCACTTACAGGCAGCTGGATGGAACTGTTAATCTGCCACATCTTTTTTTTTTTTTTTTATTAAGTTAGTGTGAAAAATCCCTCGGTCGTCCAGGTAGAATCCATGGCAAAGGAGAAATTCAATATGTCAACTGGACAAAAGTTTATTTGGTCAAAAACATTTCTCAGATGCTGGTGGACACTTTTTTATATCTGTCTGCAGGGAGGAGCTAACTACACTGAAACTACTCTGAAACTAACACATACCTGCCTTCATCCCATTAAAAAAAAAATTCAAATAAATAAACTCTAACAGGGAATATTAATGACCTCGGCTGCAGAGTATCAATATTCCCTTTGTAAGAAATTCCTACAGTGCAGAAAGATCAGCCCCTAATGTGTACGCTCCATAAACAGTGACGTGATAAATAAAAGATGCTCTGACGTTTGTTTACAGACTTAGACTCTGAGGTTTGGGGTTTAAACTCAATTATTTACGCTCTTTAATAATGCATATCTATAGGGACGGAGTGTGTAGTTATACCATAAAGATCTAAATGTGAATTTTCCGTTTGAGCAGAGATACTTTAAAGCTCCTTTAAGTCGCGTTATAATGTTGTTCCCTCGTCAAAAACAGACCCGGAGATGTGTTTTTTTTTATTCATGCACGTTTGAGTAACTCTAGATTATACTGTATTTATGATATTTGTTTTTTACTTACTCTTACTGTACATACATTTATATAATTTATGTCTTACTGACACTAGTCTCTGGTTATTTTTTGTTATTTATTTCTACTTATTTAGAAGCTTTACTACCATTTTTTATATTTTTTTACTCTTTGTCATTATAATAAATTGTGAGGTGTGAGCTGCTGTGTCCAAGTAATTTCCCTTGTGGATCAATAAAGTCTGTCTAAGTCTAAGGATTATTTGTCTGTCTGTTATCTCACACCTCAAACAACACGGATAGATAACACTGGAATCTCCTCCGTACACAGCAAAAACTGGAGGGTTAAAATTTTAGGGTGAAATATTTTTGTTTTTAACCACAAAAAGTTTTATTTTAACTATTTGAGAGTTAAATGCGGTTTAGAGTTGGGGTTATTTGCCGGAGTTGATATGGTTGAAGTTAATTCAACTTCCCTTAGTGTTAATTCAACTTCCTCGAGTGTTAATTCAACTTCCTCTAGTGTTAATTCAACTTCCTTAGTGTTAATTCAACTTCCTCGAGTGTTAATTCAACTTCCCTTAGTGTTAATTCAACTTCCTCGAGTGTTAATTCAACTTCCTCTAGTGTTAATTCAACTTCCCTTAGTGTTAATTCAACTTCCTCTAGTGTTAATTCAACTTCCCTTAGTGTTAATTCAACTTCCCTTAGTATTAATTCAACTTCCACTAGTGTTAAACTTCCTCTAGTGTTAATTCAACTTCTACTCGTGTTAATTCAACTTTCCCTAGTGTTAATTCAAGTTCTTAGTGTTAATTCAACTTCCCCTAGTGTTAATTCAACTTCCTCTAGTGTTAATTCAACTTCTTCTAGTGTTAATTCAACTTTCCTTAGTGTTAATTCAAGTTCTTAGTGTTAATTCAACTTCTTAGTGTTAATTCAAACTTCTTAGTGTTAATTCAACTTCTACTAGTGTTAATTCAACTTCCTTTAGTGTTAATTCAACTTCTTAGTGTTAATTCAACTTCCCTTAGTGTTAATTCAACTTCCCTTAGTGTTAATTCAACTTCCCTTAGTGTTAATTCAACTTCCCTTAGTGTTAATTCAACTTCTTAGTGTTAATTCAACTTCTTAGTGTTAATTCAACTTCCTTTAGTGTTAATTCAACTTCTTAGTGTTAATTCAACTTCTCTAGTGTTAATTCAACTTCTTTAGTGTTAATTCAACTTCTTAGTGTTAATTCAACTTCCTCTAGTGTTAATTCAACTTCTTAGTGTTAATTCAACTTCTTAGTGTTAATTCAACTTCCCTTAGTGTTAATTCAACTTCTACTAGTGTTAATTCAGCTTCCTTTAGTGTTAATTTAACTTCCCCAATTTTGTTCATAATTTCATTTCAAATTAACTCAAATAAAAATAAATAAAAATAAAACTCCTCTATGTGTTGTTTCGTTAATTTAATTTAACTCTTGATTTCGGGGTTAAACTGGAACTTTAGTCCAGTTAATTACTTAATTAAAATGTCCAAAAATGTGATTCTGTGAGAGTCGATTTTAACACCAGGCAGCAGCTCTGTTCTGTTGTTTAAAAAAAAAAAATCTAAATTCTATTGTTTAAAACTCGCAGCATCAGTAAAAAAAGTACAAATGTGTTTTTCTAAGTGTGAAAAAAAACGTCAGTGTAGAAGCAGTGTGTTTCCATGGTAACGCCAGTCGAAGCTTTTCTCGTTCTGAAAAAGAATAAATCAACCGGGGCGTCTGGGAAATCTGAGCCATGAAAATTTTAATCTGTAACGTCAGACGCTTCAGATGTTTGCAGATGTTTTGACCCGGTTTACGGTTAAAGTTCTCGTATTCCGGAGTTTTCTGATCTGTTTTGGTGTTTCCTCGTCACAAACGGACCCGGAGTTCTGTTTTTGAAAGTGTTTATAAAAAAAAGTGTTAATGCTTTTCTAATTAGCGACGGATTATTGTTAAACGGACATTAATAAGAGTTGAGTCAATACTAATTAACATGGAATTAACATCGCTTATAAATATGCAAAATAATAATAAATAAATAATTTAAAAAGTGTTTCTGGAAAATTCCATGTGAGAAATGTGATGATTGTGTTTCTGCTCGAGCGGGAAAACAGCAGCTGTGAGACGCACGAGTCACTGTACGAGAAGAGGAAGAGGAGGAAGAGGCAAAGAAGGAGAGGAGGAATGGGAGGAGAAGATGAGAGGAGGGAAGGAAAAGGAAGTGGAGGAGAGGAGAAGGAAGAGGAGAGAAGAGGAGAAGAGGAGAGGAGGGGAGAAGGAAGAGGAGGAGGAAGAGGGGAAGAAAATGAGGAGGAGAAGACGAGAGGAGGGGAGGAGGAAGAGGAGAGGAGGAAAAGAAGGGAGGAGGAAGAGGAGGCGATGAGGAAGAGGAGAAGGAGAAGAGAAAGAGGAGGGAAAAAAGAGGGGAAAAGGAGAAGGAGGAGAGGAGGAAGAGGAGAGGAGGAATGAAAAACGAGGGGGAAGAAGAGAGGAGATGAGGAAGAGGAGGGGAGGAAAAGGAGGAGGAAAATGAGGAGGTGGAGGGAAGGAGGAAGAGGAGGAGGAGAGGGAAGGAAAATGAGGAGGATGATGAGGTGGAGAGGAAGAAGAGGAGGAGAGGAGGGGAGGAAGAGGAGGAGAGGAGGAGGAGAAGGAGAGGAGGAAGAGGAGGAGGAGAAGGGGAGGATGAAAGAAAGGGAGGAAAAGGAGGAGGGGAGGAAAATGAGGAGGAGGAGAGGAGGAGAAGACAAGAGAAGGGGAGGAGGAAGAGGAGAGGAGGAAAAGAAGGGAGGAGGAAGAGGAGGCGATGAGGAAGAGGAGAAGGAGAAGAGAAAGAGGAGGGAAAAAAGAGGGGAAAAGGAGAAGGAGGAGAGGAGGAAGAGGAGAGAAGAGGAGAGGAGGGGAGGAGGAGAGAAGGAGGAGAGGAGGAAGAGGAGGAGAGGAGGAATGGAAAACGAGGGGGAAGAAGAGAGGAGATGAGGAAGAGGAGGGGAGGAAAAGGAGGAGGAAAATGAGGAGGTGGAGGGAAGGAGGAAGAGGAGGAGGAGAGGAAGGAGAAAGAGGAAGAGAAGGAGAGGGAAGGAAAATGAGGAGGATGATGAGGTGGAGAGGAAGAAGAGGAGGAGAGGAGGGGAGGAAGAGGAGGAGAGGAGGAGGAGAAGGAGAGAGGAGGAAGAGGAGGAGAGGACAAAGAGGAGGAGGAGAAGGGGAGGATGAAAGAAAGGGAGGAAAAGGAGGAGAGGAGGGGAGGAAGAGGAGGAGAGGAGAAGGAGAAGGAGAGGAGGAAGTGGAGGAAAGGAGAAGAGGAGGAGAGGAGGGGAGGACAAAGAGGAGGAGGAGAAGGAGAGGAGGAAGAGAGGAAGAAGAGGAGGAGAGGAGGGGAGGAAGAGGAGGAGAGGAGGAGGAGAAGGAGAGGAGGAAGAGGAGGAGAGGAGAAGAGGGGAGGACAAAGAGGAGGAGAAGGGGAGGATGAAAGAAAGGGAGGAAAAGGAGGAGAGGAGGAGAGAAAAGGAGGAAGAGGAGTAGAAAATAGGAGGAGAAAAGAGGGTTATTTTTAGAGAGGAGGGGGCGTGCAGAGTCATGTCCAAGTGGAGAGGGAAGCCTGTGTTCTCCGCCCGCTGCTGTCAGGGCGTCACGGCAACGGCCCCCCGCTGTGCACCAACAACAAACACACTGCGGAACATCGACGCTCCGGTCTGTGCCGTGACTGTTTCAAGAGTCACTGCACGACACTGTTCCCTCATCTGTTATAATGACGTTTCCTCATCACAAACTTTTACTAAGCACGGCCGCCGTTCTGCCGAAACGAGCTCCTGCAGACTAAATCGACAGTGACGTTTATCGATCCACGCTGCCTCTTCGAAATAATCTTTACTTTTTTCTGTTTACAGTTGTTTAGATTCATTAAAGTTAACCTCCACAGTTTGACACATATTTCTTTGGATTAGAGACTCGGGTTTGATGCTGTTTGCACACGGTGAAACTTTATGGGCCCGGTCAAGCAGAAGTAAACAACAAGGCCAAAAATTCAAGTTAATGCATCTGATATAAAAATGTATTGAACAGATACATATGTACTCTAGTTTATGAAACTGTTGACCTTTTTTCTGTACCATTTTTGGTTCTAAAGTTCCATATGTTTTAAACAGACCATGTATGAAACATGGAAACAAAATTATTTCCCAAATTTCAAAGACCCCAAAAATCATGTCAATAAATGGATGTATTTCATCATATCTTGTGTTATTCCATCTTTGACTGTTTTTTTTATGTATTTAAAATGATAAAAATTTGCTTGGAAGGACTGACATATTTTATAGAAAAAGTTTCCTTTCATTTTGAAGTAATATTAAAGTATTCGGAAGAAAAAAGTGACAAATGATGTAATTTTCCCTCCGTTACCATGACCTTTCTTAATAAAAAATCTCATGACTCAAAAAGTAAGAGGTTTTTCAACCTAATCTTGTACCATATGGTAGAAAACTATATGAAGGAAATATTCAAACCAGTTTGTTAAGGATATGTAAGTGAGAACCAAGAGTTATCACTGTTTGGATTTATTGACCAAAAAGTGCTGCATATTTCATTCCCTCCGTTACCGACATGAGTTTTTAAATTTTTTGTCAACAACTTGAAAGAATCTCACAGGTTTAACTTGACCCTGTTGGAGTGTAACTCTTTCCTACATTCTGATACTTTACTTATTTCAATAGTTCCTCTAGTTTCTGAATAAGAGACATTTGAATGTCAAAAATCTGACCGTTTCCCTCCGTTACCACATCGCGCAATTCATACTTCGAAGGATCCTCCGAAAAAGTGAGCATCAAACCTCCATGTTTGTTTTCCCAGTGGGATGTGTCTATTGTCAAAGTCGATCTTTTCAAGTCTTTTGAACCATATCACTTTTGTTTCTGGTTCTGATATTGTCATATTTTAGTTTTGGGATTCGGACATCGTAATTGTGTGGTTGTTGGATCCAAACAGCAGAAAACGACTCGAGAAACGGGCTTCGGAAGTTTGTGAACTCCATAAATGCAAAAGTGAATCAGATGTGTGTGACTCAAACCTCTGTTCAAACTGTTTCTCTTCCCAACGGAATTGAAAAATAGTGAAAGGTGAAGGTGATGGGCAGGACTGATCCACAGGAAGAACCAAAAAGGAAAACTTTGTCTGACTAAATCATCCCGAGTTTACAGAGAACATTTTGTATGTGGAGCGACAACAAAACAAACCCCCGATCCCTCGTTCAACCTCGGTTACGAATTTAAAAAGTCAACGCCAAAGTGAAAGGCTCCAACTGTTCACCAAGAAACACCTTCCACTGCAAAGAGACCAAGACGTGATGTTTCTGTAAAACCACAAGAACAAGAAAGTGCAGCTCAGTCTGTTTGTCTTCTGCTCCTCTCCATTAACAAACGGGATTTTACTTAGTTTTCGCTCCACATACAAAATGTTCTCTGTAAACTCGGGATGATTTAGTCAGACAAATGTTTCCTTTTTGGTTCTTCCTGTGGATCAATCCTGCCCATCGCCTTCACCTTTCACTATTTTTCAATTCCGTTGGGAAGAGAAACAGTTTGAACAGAGGTTTGAGTCACACACATCTGATTCACTTTTGCATTTATGAAGTTCGCAAACTTCCAAAGCCCGTTTCTCGAGTCGTTTTCCGCTGTTAGGATCCAACAACCACACAGTTACGACGTCCAAATCCCAAAACTAAAATGTGACAATATCAGAACCAGAAACAAAAGTGATATGGTTCAAAAGACTTGAAAAGATCCACTTTGAGAATAGATGCAGCTCACTGGAAAGAGGTTTGATGTTCACTTTTTCGGAGGATCCTTCCCAGTATGGATTGTGTGATGACCGGAAGTCCGTGAGCACACATCGACAAGACAATTTAACCATCAATTTAGCCACTGCAGAATGAACATTATTCACTCATTTATATTCATTTGGGTAGAGCTCGTTTCCACAGGCCTGTATCTTCTATCAAATAAAACTCCCACTACTTAAGAGAAAGAAACGACTGGAAAAGCTGAAATCTTTATATCAGTAGTAGAAGAGTAGTAGAGTAGAACGTTCGGTCGTGTTCTCTGGGTGGGGAGCTGTTTGTGTTGGTCGAGCTCTGGTGCAGCGCAAGAGGCTGTGGGCTGCACCAACAGGACTGAGTCACACAGGAGCCACTGCAGCTTCAGTGTGTGTGTGTGTGTGTGTGTGTGTGTGTGTGTGCGTTTGTGGAAAATTTTCACACTGCAGGGACTCAGATCTGTACACAAAATCACATGAAGGCGACCACTTTTATTCTGGTGCAGTTTATAATTTGACTTCTTGGTTGGACACGGGCAGATAATTAAATAACAATCAGTGTTGGGAGTAACGTTTTATAAAAGTAACAAATTTCTGTAATTTTAACTTCTTAGGTTCTTTTTAAAGACAATGCAGTAAAGTGTATTTACCTTGTTGACATGTTTCGGCTGCTAGCTGCAATTACTTACTGCATTGTCTTTAAAAAGAACCTAAGAAGTTAAAGTATATAAGAAGACATAATGAACATCATTGGCTTAAATTTCTGTAATGTGTTGGTTTTTGCAGAAATGTGGTATTACAGGGGGAAAAAATTGTAATATTTTAACTGGTACAAATGTCATTAACGTGCATCACAAAGCTTTTTTAACCTGGATTGAAGTGGTGGGTTTTTGGTTTTTCTTCATACAAATTGGCTAAAATCACGGTGACATCAGCAGCGGTGAAACGGCGGAGACACGCCCACGTAGACGTCATGTGACCACAGGTGAAAGGACCGACGCAGAACTAACCACGGGGCGACCGGAGCTGACGCCCGATGAGACGCCCTGTTCCACGGGCTCGGGTTCTCTCAGGGGTGGACCTAGATTCCAAGTTCTAGTCCAAGATTAGTCCTGGTTTGGTACTGGTTTAGTCCTAGTTTAGTCCTGGTTTAGACCTGGTTTAGTCCTGGTTTAGACCTGGTTTAGACCTGGTTTAGTCCTGGTTTAGACCTGGTTTAGACCTGGTTTAGTCCTGGTTTAGACCTGGTTTAGACCTGGTTTAGACCTGGTTTAGTCCTGGTTTAGACCTGGTTTAGACCTGGTTTAGTCCTGGTTTTAGTCCTGGTTTAGTCCTGGTTTTAGTCCTGGTTTAGTCCTGGTTTAGACCTGGTTTAGTCCTGGTTTAGACCTGGTTTAGTCCTGGTTTAGTCCTGGTTTAGACCTGGTTTAGTCCTGGTTTAGACCTGGTTTAGTCCTGGTTTAGTCCTGGTTTAGACCTGGTTTAGACCTGGTTTAGTCCTGGTTTAGTCCTGGTTTAGTCCTGGTTTAGACCTGGTTTTAGTCCTGGTTTAGTCCTGGTTTAGACCTGGTTTAGACCTGGTTTAGTCCTGGTTTAGTCCTGGTTTAGACCTGGTTTAGACCTGGTTTAGACCTGGTTTAGTCCTGGTTTAGACCTGGTTTGGTTTAGTCCTGGTTTAGTCCTGGTTTAGACCTGGTTTTAGTCCTGGTTTAGTCCTGGTTTAGTCCTGGTTTAGACCTGGTTTAGACCTGGTTTAGTCCTGGTTTAGACCTGGTTTAGACCTGGTTTAGTCCTGGTTTTAGTCCTGGTTTAGTCCTGGTTTAGTCCTGGTTTAGTCCTGGTTTAGACCTGGTTTAGTCCTGGTTTAGTCCTGGTCCTGGTTTAGACCTGGTTTAGACCTGGTTTAGTCCTGGTTTAGTCCTGGTTTAGACTGGTTTAGACCTGGTTTAGTCCTGGTTTAGACCTGGTTTAGTCCTGGTTTAGTCCTGGTTTAGACCTGGTTTAGACCTGGTTTAGTCCTGGTTTAGTCCTGTTTAGTCCTGGTTTAGACCTGGTTTAGACCTGGTTTAGTCCTGGTTTAGTCCTGGTTTAGACCTGGTTTAGACCTGGTTTAGTCCTGGTTTTGTTTAGTCCTGGTTTAGACCTGGTTTAGACCTGGTTTAGTCCTGGTTGTTTAGTCCTGGTTTAGACCTGGTTTAGACCTGGTTTTAGTCCTGGTTTAGACCTGGTTTAGTTTAGTCCTGGTTTAGTCCTGGTTTAGTCCTGGTTTTAGTCCTGGTTTAGACCTGTTTAGTTTAGACCTGGTTTAGACCTGGTTTAGTCCTGGTTTGTTTACTCCTGGTTTAGACCTGGTTTAGACCTGGTTTAGTCCTGGTTTAGACCTGGTTTAGACCTGGTTTAGTCCTGGTTTGTTTACTCCTGGTTTAGACCTGGTTTAGACCTGGTTTAGTCCTGGTTTAGACCTGGTTCAGACCTGGTTTGTTTACTCCTGGTTTATTCCTGGTTTGTTTAGTCCTGCTTTAGACCTGGTTTAGACCTGGTTTAGTCCTGGTTTGTTTACTCCTGGTTTAGACCTGGTTTAGACCTGGTTTAGACCTGGTTTAGTCCTGGTTTGTTTACTCCTGGTTTAGACCTGGTTTAGTCCTGGTTTAGACCTGGTTTAGACCTGGTTTAGTCCTGGTTTAGTCCTGGTTTAGACCTGGTTTAGACCTGGTTTAGTCCTGGTTTAGTCCTGGTTTAGTCCTGGTTTAGTCCTGGTTTAGACCTGGTTTAGACCTGGTTTAGTCCTGGTTTAGTCCTGGTTTAGACCTGGTTTAGGTCTACTGTAATAGTCGTGTAATATTTTACACTTTAAACACAGTCATATTTATTTGTCATGTAACGAATGACTTTGAAATAACAGTAATAAGTCATAAATAAATAACACATTGCAGTTTTAAAGTCACTTGCCCAACAGTGATAACAGTGATAAGTGTGTGTGTGTGTGTCCGTGTGTGTGTGTGTGGAGCAGGAAAACACTGGTTGTATTGTTGCCATGGTTTTGGATGTGGGAGGACTGCATCAGGCGACGAGTAAATAAAATCCTCTGGACTTGTGCAGAGCTGCGGCGGCGAGGCTCACGTCCACGACAACCGAGACCGAAACACAAACTCAAACACAAACAACGGCAGAAATAATTTATGAAGGCAGAGAGCTAAGAGATGTTTAGTTCTCAAAGTACTGCAGCTACTAGATTAAAATAGATGTATTGTTTAATTTAAAAAAAAAAAATGTACAAATGTGCTTTTTTGCCGATCAAAGATACTGAAATTTAGGGATCTGGTAAAATTTAAAACATGCCAAATCTTATTTAAAGTGAAACTCAACCTGCTCCCAGAAACATTCAAAAACTGTTCTGCACAAATGAATCAAATACAACGTGAGAGCTCAAATACATTTAAAAAAACAATTCTCTCAAACCTTTCTCAAAAGCAAAGTGTGTTACAGACGTGGAGCAGATTTATGGAAGAGTTTAGAGCTGTGGGCCCTGATCTTTTTTGAGCCACGGACCGGTTTTATATCCGACAATATTTTAGCTTTAGACCTGGTTTAGTCCTGGTTTAGACCTGGTTTAGACCTGTTTTAGTGTTTTAGTTCTGTTTTAGTTCTGGTTTAGACCTGGTTTAGTCCTGGTTTAGACCTGGTTTTAGTTCTGTTTTAGTTCTGGTTTAGTTCAGGTTTAGACCTGGTTTAGTCCTGGTTTAGACCTGGTTTAGTCCTGGTTTAGACCTGGTTTTAGTCCTGGTTTAGTTCTGTTTTAGTTCTGGTTTAGACCTGGTTTAGTCCTGGTTTAGACCTGGTTTTAGTCCTGGTTTTAGTTCTATTTTAGTTCTGGTTTAGATCTGGTTTAGTCCTGGTTTAGACCTGGTTTTAGTTCTATTTTAGTTCTGGTTTAGACCTGGTTTAGTCCTGGTTTAGACCTGGTTTTAGTCCTGGTTTTAGTTCTATTTTAGTTCTGGTTTAGACCTGGTTTTAGTTCTATTTTAGTTCTGGTTTAGACCTGGTTTAGTCCTGGTTTAGACCCGGTTTTTGTTCTGTTTTAGTTCTGGTTTAGACCTGGTTTAGTCCTGGTTTAGACCTGGTTTTAGTTCTGTTTTAGTTCTGGTTTAGACCTGGTTTAGTTCTGGTTTAGACCTGGTTTTAATCCTGGTTTAGTCCTGGTTTTAGTCCTGGTTTAGTCCTGGTTTTAGTCCTGGTTTTAGTTCTGTTTTAGTTCTGGTTTAGACCTGGTTTTAGTCCGTATCCATAGAAACAAGCAGGTGACGGACCCCCAACCAAAAAGTTACACAGTTCAGCTTTAAATAATAAATAATAGAGACTGCAGACTAGACCACTGCAAACTTTCTCACCTTTCTTTGTTGACGGGCTCTTTAAAATAATTTTATACACACAAATATTAAAGTAAATTTATATTTGAGCCGTACAGTAGTTTGTAAAGGCAAAAAGTTACACAGTGCACCTTTAGAGTCTCAAACAACATAAATGAACTAAGGGGAATTTTATACTTTAAACTGTGTTGGCATTGTTCTTTTACAAAAGTGGGGGATTGTTGGCAGTGGGTTTCAGATTTCTGTTTTATGTGGAACATTTTGAGGACGTTTTCCCTTTAAAAAGTTATATTATTGTGGTTCAAATTGTTAATCGCCATGGCAACAGCCCCAATTTTCTATCACTCTAAAACCTATGGATAAAAAAAAAAAAACTCAACATTATTTTAGGATTTTTCAGTTTGGTGATTTCTTTCAAAAACACAACATCGCAAACAACGTCAACGAGGACTTTCGACGATTGAAAAGACGTCGTATTTGGGTTTCATCACCATGGCAACAGCCCAAGTGACCCCTGACCCGAAGCCCGGCCTCTCCGACGCCACTCACCTCACGGACACGCAGCCGTTCAGAGGAGCAGACACAGCCGAGAACCTGCAGGTGTTTGTGGTGTAGCTCACGTTGGTCAGGATCACTTTCCTCTTGTACGTCTGATTCACGTCAAAGTCCTGAAAAATGAAACAAAACGAAACAAAACAGAGTCAAACCCCAGATATCACTACAGTATATTGTGTTTAAGGTCTTCTTTATGTATCTAACACTACAGTAGTTCCAGCTGAGCCTGTTGTTTATGGTCAGGTTGTGTTGAGATGAAGCGTCAGACAGAGCAGAGCCTACAGTTAGCATCACAGACCTTAAAGTGGAGCAGCTCTGGTTTACAGCTGAAGCTCCTCCCTCTGGTCTCTTTGGTGGAGGACGTCGGAGCTGAAGAGTTGAGTTTGTCGCTGAGAGTTGGACGTTTGTTCTGAGCTGCTTCAGTCTGGACCAAAAGCTTCTTCTCCTGAAACACAAAGGAATATGATAACAAATGTGATTCATGTGACACTTCAAATGTTGTTTTTTTAGATTAGAACACACAGATCAGTCTGCTGGGTTTCTGTTCGTATCTGTTACATTGAGACACAAGAAAAAACTGGAGGGTTAAAATTTCAGGGTGAACTATTTGTTATTAATGAGGAGAAAATTCAGTTCTGAACTGAAGAAGCAGTTTGGATGAGCTGCGAAACATCTTCAACCAAACTAACTTTTGTACAGTCGACAAACAGAATTTTCTCCTCGACATGGATTCTACCAGGACGACTGAGGGATTCTTCACATATTTGTTATTAACACAAAAAGTGTTATTTTACTTGTGTTGAAGAGGAGCTGAGTCCAAAGGCGAAGCTCTCGATTTATCGGTCAGTCTTCGTTCCTACTCTCACCTCCGGTCATGAGCTCTGAGTAATGACCGAAAGGACAAGATCGCGGATGCAAGTGGCTGAAATGAGTTTCCTTCGCAGGGTGTCTGGGTGCTCCCTTACAGATAGAGTGAGGATCTCAGTCACACGGGAGGAGCTCGGAGTAGAGCCGCTGCTCCTCCGTGTCAAGAGGAGCAGCTGAGGGGAGGACACCTGTTCCAGATGCCTCCTCAGGAGGTGTTCACCTCTGTGTGTTGTTTAGCTAAATCAGGATAACTCTACAAAGTGTTATCCATTTACTCTCAAAACGTTAAAATAACTCTTGATTTTGGCATTTGGGAACTTTGGTCCAGTGTTACTTAACATTGGAAATTAACATTTTCCAAAAATGTTAAATTAACTCTAGAACAGATTGGACTCATGTAAAGAAAATGTTAAAACTGACTCTCACAGAATCAATTTTAACACTCACGAACTTAATTTCACTCACTTGAACTTAATGTAACAAACTTTATTATTGGTGTTTCACTTTTAAAGGTGAAAATAACAGTTCTGGTGGATGGTCTGGTACCTGCATTTAGCGCAGCTTTTCCTAGAGGCGTCATAACAATCGAATATCAAACTCAATACCAACTCTGATACAACAAAACACTCTTTCTTAAATATAATATAATATAATATACTGTGATTTTCCAATTTAAATGGAAGAACTTTCTTTTTTGTTCCCACGTGGCCTTATATCTGTGTAATCCATCAGTGGTCCAGGTCTAAACCAGGTCTAAACCAAGTCTAAACCGAGCCTAAACCAGGACTAAACCAGGTCTAAACCAGATCTAAACCAGATCTAAACCAGGACTAAACCAGGTCTAAACAGAGCCTAAACCAGGACTAAACCAGGTCTAAACCAGGTCTAAACCAGGACTAAACCAGGTCTAAACAGAGCCTAAACCAGGACTAAACCAGGTCTAAACCAGGTCTAAACCAGGACTAAACCAGGTCTAAACCAAGTCTAAACCAGGACTAAACCAGGTCTAAACCAAGTCTAAACCAAGCCTAAACCGAGCCTAAACCAGGTCTAAATTAGGTCTAAACCAGGTCTAAAACAGGACTAAACCAGGTCTAAACCAAGTCTAAACCGAACCTAAACCAGGTCCAAACCAGGTCTAAACCAGGTCTAAACGAAGTCTAAACCAGGTTTAAACTAGGTCTAAACCAAGTCTAAACCAAGCCTAAACCAGGTCTAAATTAGGTCTAAACCAGGTCTAAAACAGGACTAAACCAGGTCTAAACGAAGTCTAAACCAGGTTTAAACTAGGTCTAAACCAAGTCTAAACCAAGCCTAAACCAGGTCTAAATTAGGTCTAAACCAGGTCTAAAACAGGACTAAACCAGGTCTAAACGAAGTCTAAACCAGGTTTAAACCAGGTCTAAACCAGGTCTAAACCAGGTCTAAAACAGGTCTACTCCGGGTCTAAACCGGGTCTAAACTGGGTCTAAACCAAGTCTAAACCAAGTCTAAACCAAGTCTAAACCAGGTCCATGGGTATATACTACTCTGTGTGCTCTTATACTTGTTCTGATACAACTACAAGTCATCCAAGTCAAAAAGTACTCATAGCGTGTTATATTATTCCGACTAGTGAAAGATTGATTTTATTGTTTCTGCACAAAAGTCTAAGGCTTTGGGCAGTTCGTGGTCCGTGCTGGTCAGGGAAGTATAGAGATAATAACTCTCAGAGAGGAAGAGGAAGAGGAAGAAGAAGAAGAAGAAGAAGAAGAGTTCTCCTGTGTCCCTCTGCAGCGCTCTCATTCTCAGGCCTCAAACACAGCGGCTCGATCAGAGGTGAAGTCTGTCAGCTCACATTACAACACACTCATTTATCAACAAGAGCGCTCCTCTTCCTCCTCTTCATCCTCTTCATCCTTTTCCTCCTCATCCCAGCTCCCAGAAAACTGCCTTTTTGCAACGAATAAAGCTTGTTCACTTTTGAGTTTCAGTTTTCTGTATCACTTAAATGTTTTTCTCTCATCATCAGCTCGCTCAAAGTTGTATTTTGATAAAACTCATGCTTCATACAGGTTTGAGTAATCCATCCATCCATCCATCCATTTTCTTCCGCTTATCTGGGGTCGGGTCGCGGGGGCAGCGGTCTAAGCAGGGACTCCCAGACTTCCTTCACCCCAGACATGTCCTCCAGCTCCTCCAGGGGGATCCCGAGGTGTTCCCAGGCCAGCCCAGAGACATAGTCCCTCCAGTGTGTCCTGGGTCTTCCCCGGGGCCTCCTCCCGGTGGGACATGCCCGGAACACCTCCCGAGGGAGGCGTAATGGTTTGAGTAATCCAGTATTGCTTTAAATTTGAGGATTAAGTGCTCAGAAAATTTCAGTTTACACCAACCCCCTATCTTTGCCTTTCTAATATTAAGTTATCTGGATAAGGTGACCAGATTTTTGTATTTCTAAACTGGGACACAGCTTTTGTTTGGTTTTGGATGGTTGGTACAAATAAAACTGTGAAAAAAGTGAGGTAGACTGATTCATCAGCCAGTTTCACTTCGTAGAAACCGTGTGACATTAGGATTTGTTCGCTCGACAGTAGGCGGGTACTTTTATTATTTAACCAATCGCTGCTGTTTGGTGGTGACGTATGTAATGCTCCAAATCCTGTAGGAAGAAGAACAATAACATCTTTCCCCTTGATAAAATTCACCAAACATTCTCTTTGTTCCGACTTTAAATCCTTGATCTGGGGAATCGTTGCGAACACAGAATGTCTGTGTTCGTCTACATCCATCTCGACGCTTTGTTTACTGTTGTGCTGTTCCACAAAAGGGACCAGACAGACGCCACCAGTTTGATCTAGTCGCTGGAGAGAAATGAAATTGAGCAGAGACACTGACGCCAGCCTCGCTAAATCTGAGGGACTTCTGTTGCTGCATTTTTTAATTTTTTTTGCTTTATCGTCATTTGCAAACACAGTTTTCTGTATTTTGGTCAAACAAATGACAATTTATGTTCGTCTTTACTGTTGGCCGGGATCAGATTAGTCAAAAATTGTGGTGGACCTGTTTTAGAGTTGATGTTAGTCCTGGTTTAGATCAAATTGGTAAAAAAAATAGAGACACCTGGGACATTTCTTGTATAAAACTGGGACAAATCATCTGGTTTTGTATAAATCTGCTGGGACAGGGGACACAGGCTCAAAACTGGGACTGTCCCGGGTAAACAGGGACGTCTGGCCACACCCCATATATGTGGAGGATCTACAGTATGTATGTTATAGTTTAATACTAACACCAGAGGAAATCATGTTACACTTCTTTAATATATTTACTGTCACAATAGGCGAGTTTCAGATGACGTCATTGTTATTAAAAGCCCGCGTTGCTGCTGGGAAATATTTTGGTCGGAGGCAAGAAACACGGTAGCGTCAAACACAGTGCGTAACCTCGCGTATTTATCCTCGATAATGGTAAATTCCTGCTGCATTATCGGATGCACAAATAGAAGCACGGAAGAAGGAAAATGTCTTTTTCGTATTCTGAGTGAAAAGAACCTCCGCAGAGCAAACGTAGAAGATCCTAACAAACCGTGGACTCCAACAAGTTCAACAACACATCGAGACTCTTGGAGGTTTTCATCTTTTCTGCTGTGAATGGCCCAGGAGTTTCCACCAAGTCATTGTGGATATCGCCCAAGTGAATATTTGTCCAGGTAGTTGGAGATTCAGACCAGAAATTTGGTTTGGTCCAGGCTCTGTCGGGGTTGAAAAGAGTGATTTGTCGTCCGTCGATGCTTATGACCAATTTCTGGTCAAATGGTCTTGGGTCCTCTGCCGTTAGAGTGGATAAATAACCGGGATCAATACCCTTTACGTGCTTTCTCGCTCCGTCCGTCATGTTGAAGTAGTGTTTCTTGCCGCCGACCAAAATAATTCCCAGCATGCAACGCGCGCTTTTGTCAACAATGAAACTCGCCTGTTGTACATACAGTTAGTCCTTCTCCCACATTTATTCCCTAGAAATGATAATGTACGTTTGTTTCTGTAAGAGGCTCAGTTGTGATCAGATCTTCATTTTAAACCAGTAAGAACTCCGGCTGCGCACACACTGCTTTTTAAAATCAGTGCAGATTTGAGTTGCCTAAAATAGCGCGTGCTCCCGTGTTGTGACAGTGACGGATGGAGGAAGCAGCAGCGTCCCTCCTCTTCCTCTGTGATGGAGCCTGATTTATGAGTCTCCTCTGTGCCCCGTGTGTGTACCTTATAGTCATGGGCCCACAAGCCACAGAACTCAGGCTGCTCCAGGTCTGCTCCAGCCCCCTCCTCCTCCTCCTCCTCCTCCTCTTCCTCCTTCTCCTGCCCAGGCCAAAACTGCTCCTCCGGGTCTGATGAGTCCTCGCTGTCACTGGGATCCTGGAACCGCTCCCTGCTCTGCTCACAGAAGAGACAGGAGGTTGAAAAGGCTGTGATCCTGATTTTTAGGATGCCATCGCCACATCTACATTGGGACTGAAGTGGGATTAAACTGGAAATAAATCTGGACCAGGACTGAAACTAAACCGAGCCAAAAGCAAAAACACACTTTAACTCAAACTACTGTTGTCATGATAATAATAAGATTTCAAACTTAAGGCTAAAAAATTGACTCGATACTCCAATTCTGATGCCAGAACACTTTTTCTTTAGACAACAGAATGTGATTTTCGACATTAAATAGTAGGATGTTCTTTTCTATTTCCGTGTGTGCTTATATCTGTGTGATCCCTCAGTGGTCCAAGGGCGTATATTACTTTATGTGCTCTTATACTTGCTCTGATTCAGCTCAAGTTCATTCTAAAGCTATAGACTTTTTTCACAACGACCGGAAGTGTCCCGCTGTAGGTTTGCGGAAATTCCGGTTAATGCTTTTCTGTGGTAAAATGTGTGTATAAATGTGTGTCGTATTCTCCGGCAGCTTCATAAATCTGCCCCATCACTAAATCTTCAACCAACAAACTCCACAAAGGATAAACATTCAAACATGAAGAATTTATCCACAACTATCAAGGGAAGAAAGATGAAAGTTTAAAGGAAACAATGGCTGAAGCTAGAACTTCTCGGCTGAAGTTCAGCTTCTTTCCTGAGGCTGTCAGACTTGTGAACAGTGCACACTGACGTCCTGCTTGGGTTGCCTCTCTCTCTGTCTTGCCACGTTTACTACTTGTTCATTGGAACTGCTAAATGTTGTTGTTTTAAATGTATTTATTTTTTAACATTGCTTATTTATTATTGTTTTTTTTTTTTATCTCTTTCTGGATCACTGGGCCTCGGGGAGCACATTTCGTTCTGTCATGTGTTTCTCTTGCATGTTTGAATGACAAATAAAGAACCTTGAACCTTGAACCTTGACGTCGCATTAGTGACACACTGAACTAAACTAACATTATGGTCCTAGAGATGTCTCGCATTTGAACTGCACAAATCTCTCTGTCTATGCTCATATCGACATCATGAAATCATTTTTTAATTTTAATTCTACAATCAGTCTGAGTAAGTAAGTAAGTCTTTATTTATACAGCGCTTTTCACAGACATTTTCTGTCCCCAAAGACGCTTTACACAGCATTATTCAGCATTATTCATTCACTCTACACCTGGTGATGGTAAACTACTATTGTAGCCGCAGCTGCCCTGGGGCACACTGACAGAAGCGCGGCTGCCATGCCAATCGGTGCCATCGGTCCCTCCGACCACCACCATCACTCACACACACACCACTTTCATACTAGGCAATGTGGATGAAGTGTCTTGCCAAAGGACACAATGATTGAATTGATTGTATTTTAACTGACCTTGACTATCAACTGTTTATGGACCTGTAGCATGTTTTGGGTTGATGGGGGAAACCGGAGGAAACCCATCCAGACACGGGGAGAAACATGCAAACTCCACACAGAACCTTCTTGCTGTGAGGCATGAGTGCTAGCCACTCAGCCACCGTGCCTCCATAGAGTGTGAGTGAACAAGTTACTTATGTTTTATTCGTCTTTCTTCTCTTGATAGTTGTGGCTAAATTCTTCATGTTAGAATGTTTATCCTTTGTGGAGTTTGTTGGTTGAAGATTTGCTGATGGGGCAGATTTATGAAGCTGCTGGAGAAAACGACAAACATTTTTACACAAACATTTTACCACAGAAAACTAATAACCAGAAGTTACGCTAAAGGTCTTTTCAGGAAAGGCTAATTTCTGTCCTGTCGGTGGGACGTTTTTAGTGTCAACACCTGTGAAAAATGAGTGTCAATACTTCAATACTGGTCAGATTTTTGAAACTTTTGACAACCCCAACTTAAAAAAACAGAATTATCGTGAAACCACTGTTGATACCACAATACATACAGATACTAGAAGACTGACTGCAGTTGGATAGAGTGGTGTGGAGGGCAGGGGCGGGCTGGAGGGCAGGTTGGACCTCTGTGGAGCCTTGGGCTGTGCAGGCTGCAGCGTCTGCCTCCTCAACAGCTGCTGCTCTTTTAGAACGGAGCTGCCAGCTTCTATCTCCAGGCCCTTTGCCTTCTGCCTCTCCCTGGGTTTCCTGAAAACAGAAAATTAATGTAGCATTTTTTTAGTTTTCATTTAAAGTTTGTATAGAGGATTTTTTAAGGGAAGAGCAATACAGCGACAGTCCTTTTTCAAATGTTGTGCCTGCGTGACACCACCTCCCTCCTCTGCAGCTCCCTCAGTAGAAACATCTCCTCCCGCCTCTTTACTCTAGAAATCACACTTGTTTACATACAGTGCGCCTTCAGAATTACTGTTGAAGTGACCTGATTTAACGACCGACACGTGAGTTTTTAGACCCTTTGTCTGCCTCAGTTTGTCTTCGCTCCTTTTCCCCTTCTTTCAGCGACCTCAAAAACTGACTTTCTTTTGCGGCGAACTGGTCGTGGATTCTCGTCCACCGTCTCAACGAACTTAGTGCGAACTGCGAGGAAGCTACAGTTAGAAAAAGCCTCTAAGAACCGCCACATAAACCACATAATCCCCGAGCGTCGGCGAATCAGTTACACTAGAAACGTAGGGAGTTTGACTGACAACCTAACAGCCAATAGAAAATGAGGGAGTCTTGTTTTCTATTGGCTGATGTTTATCTGGCCTCACTACGTCCACAGTTAATAGATTTTCATTCTTTTTTTTTTTTTTGGGGCCAGAATTACAAGGCTGCTGCGTCTCTGTAATGGTATTTTAAACTTTCATTGACAATTTGAAACTAAAAAAAAAATCCTCCATATAACCTTTAAGCAGATTGATATAGGCTTGTGGACTGAGCGTTGCAGAGGCTCATACTGCTAACTGTAAGGAGGGAGAGATCACTAAATTACTCAAGCATGCATCTAAAAACCTCCTCAGACATGTTTTTTTTTTTATTCTGTGTTCTGTGGCTGGATAAATATAGTACAACACTAATATAAAAAGATCAGCTTCAACATTTATAGATTTCTTCGTTTTGTCGATACTAAAACAGCGTCCCGTGCTCCCACCATCACGTTGCATGTATTCAGAGCAGGTTTATATGTTTATACAGAGCAGCGATCCGCCCACGTGCTCCTGTGAGCGCTGAGGCTCACACACCGCGGTTTGTGCTGTTTCTCCACCGCGGAGCCAGGACCTCCAGCCCACGGCCGGGTCTCCTCCTCCGGCTGACCCCTCTGGACCCTCTGCTCTCTCCGCCTCGGGGCTCTGGCTCGGCTCTGCTCGAGGAAACAAAACAAAACAAAAGAGGTTAAAGTGCATCAAACGCAGCTCATCAATATTCTCCGGGCGTGTGATGCTGAAAGACACATTTTCTGAAACTAGTTTGGATATTTTCATAAATATACCTCAAGTTTAGGCTTTCTTCCTCTTGAGAGCTCAAAAGGTTTGGCCCCATGGCAAGATCAGGAGGTAATCTGGTACCAACTACACATTTTTTTCTCATTTGAGACCAATTACAATATTACTGTATTTTCCGGACTATAAGTCGCTCCAGCCAAAAAATGTGCAATGAAGAAGAAAAAAACACATAAATCGCACCAAACTATAAGTCGCACTTTTTTGGGAAATGTATTTTATAAAATCAGAGACCAGGAACTGACATTTCATCTTGAAAGGCTCTAGTAATAACAACAGAACAGAGAATAACAGACTGAACAGGCGTTAATATGTTAACGTCACATATTAACAGTTATTATGGCTACATTCAGACTGCAGGGCTTAACGCTCAATTCCGATTTTTTTGTGAAATCCGATGTTTTTGCGAGGTCGTTCACATTTCCAATTAAATGTGACTTGTATGTGACTCCAGTGTGAACATTAAATGGCCCAAAAGTGTCCCGCATGTGACACTGGAGACACGACGACGTCAACCGCAGCGAGCGTCTCTGTGTTTACAGAAGTTGTCCAAACATGGACGCAGCATCGAGCACCTGGAGATTTTAAAGTTCCTCTCGTACCGGAGCCAGAACATGAACTCTTACTTGTTTTAAGGAGGAGATTGAGAAGGAGAAGGACGAGGTTTTTGGCCGTGGTGTTTTGTGGGACAGAATGTTGAAAAGAACGTGTGGATGTGGAGACGGAGCCAAGACTGGTGAGTGGTGATGTGCTTCACTTCAGTCACTTCAGTTCATTAACAATTTTCACCTACTTCAGAGCAGAATAGTGACGTTTGTGTCTTGCTGATAACGTGTAGGTGGATGAATGCACTTTGACCGTTCAGACTGAAGTCACATGTCAAAAGATCAGATATGTATCGGGTTCAGGAGCACATATCCAAGTGTCCTGGGTCACATTTGAAAAAGTCGGATCTGTGTGGTTCAGACTGACATTAAAAGATCAGATACAGGAACATAGGGGCCAAAAAAATCTGATTTGGGTCACTTCAGGCTGCAGTCTGAACACAGCCTCAGATACTGTATTTTCCGCACTATTAGTCGCTCTGGATTATAAGTCGCACTGTCATTAAATGGTCTATTTTCAAACTTTTTTCACAAATAAACCGTGTGGGACTTTAAAGGAAACACAACAGTGTGATGTGTGAGTGGTTTATGTTTGTTTGTGTCGTTCACAGTGACTCTGGGCTTTGTTCAGTTGTGTCTAGAAGTGGCACATTGCGCTTGTCGCTTTTTTTTTGCAGGTTTCCATGGATACGCCACCGCTCGGCTTAAAATGTCCCACAGTGTGACATTAAACAGACCCGTAACTTGGCTTGGTTTGGTCTCCGTGACGATATAAAGGTTTAATGCCGTACAGTGAGACATTCCAGACAAAGCAATAATGTCTAACATCACGGAGAAATTGAAAGGAGCAAACACCAGAACGGATTCTACACACATCTGCACCAGAAAAGTGACACTACGCAACTTTTCTGTAGCCATGGAGATGTTATTGCTTTGTCTGGAATGTTCCGCAGTGTGACATTAAACTGGAGGAGTTACTAAAAGGGAGAAAGTGGGAAAAGGGAGGGGCAGGATCTAAAGTTATAAGAAATAGTGCGATTGGTCGAACAGGTTTCCACGTACGGTAATCGGGGCAGTTCTGTGTGATGTCACGTAGTACTTGAAACTGCAGTGGTCCCTAGAGGAAGCACTAGAGACGAGCATGATAAGTCGACTACTGTATTTTCCGCACTATTAGGCGCTCTGGATTATAAGGCCACTGTCATTAAATGGTCTATTTTCAAACTTTTTTCACAAATAAACCGCGTTTATATAATAAATATAAATAAACCCAAACCATGAAAAAAAGTGCGATTTATAATCCAAAAAATACGGTATATGTCATTTCTACCCTGTATGTAAGAGGGTAGGTGCATATAAGCAGTGTTGGGAAGGTTACTTTTAAAATGTAATCCCCTACAGATTACAGATTACATACCCCAAAATGTAGTTTGTAACATAATCCATTAAATTACTTAGAGTAACGTAATCTGATTACTTTGGATTACTTGATATTGTCATGTTTTTTTTTAAACGACATGAATGTAGCAACCACATCCTGAAAATTCTTGTTTGTTGTCTTCAAATTGTCTGAGCCCAAGTCTCCCATGAATAAACAACTGTTTACTGTAGAAACAAAGACCACGAGATCTGAATATAAGAGGTTTTGTCTGTTAAAAGACAAGAACAAGATCAGCCTTTCATGAACCATATTAAAAAATATTATTGATAGAGAAATAATTTTTTATATGAGATCACCTTAAATTATGTCAACCTACTGTTAGGTGTCATGTTGTTTAGACCTGGTTTAGTCCTGGTTTAGTCCTGGTTTAGTCCTGATTTTTAGACCTGGTTTAGACCAGGTCTAGACCAGGTCTAGACCAGGTCTTTAGTTCTGGTTTAGTCGTGGTTTAGTCCTAGTTTAAACCTGGTTCAGTCCTGCTTTAGTCCTGGTTTAGTCCTGGGTTAGTCCTGGTTTAGTCCTGGTGTTAGTCCTGGTTTTAGTCCTGGTGTTAGTTCTGGTTTAGTCCTGGTGTTAGTTCTGGTTTAGTCCTGGTTTTAGTCCTGGTTTAGTCCTGGTTTAGTCCTGGGTTAGTTCTGGTTTAGTCCTGGTTTTAGTCCTGGTTTAGTCCTGGGTTAGTCCTGGTTTTAGTCCTGGTGTTAGTTCTGGTTTAGAGGCGAACAGGAGGAAGCGCGGTTTACGTGAGAAAACACAGTCCACACGCGGCGCACGAGACGTCGGTGTCCGCGCAGTAACTACGGAAGGAGACGTGGTCCGCGGGTTCTCAGGTTGATGACGATGATGAAGGTGTTTGTGTGTGTTTGTGTGTGTGTTGTGTGTGTGTGTTTGTGTGTGTGTGTGTGTGTGTGTTTGTGTGTGTGTTTGTGTTTGTGTGTTTGTGTGTGTGTGTGTGTGTGTGTGTGTGGTGTGTTTTGTGTGTGTGTTTTGTGTGTGTTTGTGTGTGTTTGTGTGTTTGTGTGTGTGTGTGTTTGTGTGTTTGTGTGTGTTTGTGTGTGTGTTTGTGTGTGTTTGTGTGTGTGTGTGTGTTGTGTGTGTGTGTGTGTGTTTGTGTGTGTTTGTGTGTGTTTGTGTTGTGTGTGTTTGTTTGTTGTGTTTTGTGTGTGTTTGTGTGTGTTTGTGTGTGTTTGTGTGTGTTTGTGTGTTTGTGTGTGTGTGTGTGTGTGTGTGTTTGTGTGTGTTTGTGTGTGTTTGTGTGTTTGTGTTTGTGTGTGTTTGTTTGTGTGTTTGTGTGTGTTTGTGTGTGTTTGTGTGTGTTTGTGTATATGACAGTAGTGCAGATATTATGAGTCTATGCAGGTTGTTTTCACCAGTGCCAGTAGCTCCTGTTTCACATTTAAGTTGTAGGCGATTTTATATTTGTTTGTTTTTTTATATATATTTATATATTTATCTCACATCGGGAGAAGAATTTCCAAGACACAAATGCGTTTTTACCAATGCACTGCTGCTTCCACTGTGTGACTGACACCGCCAACTTTAATATGACATTTACGTCGCTCTTACTGCCGCGTTCTGTTTGGGTTTCCGGCAATGAGTGGAATTACCGAAATAAAAAAATAAATAAATGCGAGGTAGCACAAAATGTGAAAACAGGAAAATACCGCCTTGTAATCCACTTATTTCAGCAAAGTAACTGTAATCCAATTACCACTCATTGAAACAGTAACTGTAACTGAATACAGTTACTCATAATTTGTACTCTGATTACGTAACGGCGGTACATGTAATCCGTTACTCCCCAACACTGCATATAAGAATGTAAAATTGTGCAGATAACTTAAACTAAACTCTACTATGAGAGGACTGGCTGTAAACCTCCCCATTTTCATTGGTAATTAGAAGTGACTGTGATTAAAATGTGATGAATTGCTGTAGGTAGCGAGTCTAAAATAAAACGGTTCGATTAGATGGTGCCCTTGTGATTTGCCGCTGTGTAAACCCTCCTGTAGCTGTAGAGGTTTCGGTGTGTGGGTGGGTGGGCCGCTCACATGCGCCGCTGAGATGTTGGTCTGTAGAGCCTTCACAGCCTGTCTCCGGATCTCCGCTCGCTCCCTGCACTCCCTCCGCCTGTCCACCTCCTGACTCTGAGCCCTGGTGATGAGGAGAACGCACTTTACAACGGTCTGAAAACGCACATGAACGCAGCACAAGGTGGAAACAAACATCAGGACAGTAGAGTGGAATATTATTTTATTATAGTTATTATAGTGAAATAATATAATGAGAGATGTTGAAGACTATTTTACTGATAGAATAGACCTTTTTCACAACGGGTTAATGGTTTCTGTGTCAGAATGTGTGTGTAAATGTGTGTCGTATTCTCCGGCAGCTGCATAAATCTGCCCCATCTCCAAATTTTCAACCAACCAACTCCACAAAGGATAAAAAAGATTTTATCCACAACTGTCAAAGGAAGAAAGAGGAAAACTTAAAGGAAAACAACGACGATGATGCATTAGTGACACACTGAGCAAAACTAACATTATGGTCGAACTCAAACTGCACAAATCTCTCTGTCTATGCCATCGTGAAATCGATTTTGAATTTTAATTGTAGAATCAGTCTGAGTGAACAAGTTCCTTCTGTTTTATTCATAACCATATCGTTAGTTTTAATCCGTGTGTCATTCGTTCATTCGTTTTTCAATATAAAACCAAAAATAAGAAAATGAAAAAACAACAGTTTTCTTCATTATTTGTCTCCAAAACCAAAATGAAAAAACAGATAATGATTCGTTTTTTTTCTGTTTTCGATTTTGTGTTTAAATGAAGAATGGAAAAAACGTTTCCCGTTTACAAGACCTCCGTGACTGCGATGCCGGACTTTTGCATCGCATATGGACCGAACCAGGACTGAACCAGGACTGAACCAGGTCCGGGACCAGAGCGGGACCAGGCCGGGACCAGGGCGGACTCCGAGCTTTGACTCCGAGCCTCAGCTTTGAGCTCCGGCCCTGCCGTGGGCTCTGAGCCTCCGGTCTGGTCCCGGCCTGGTCTCAGTCTCAGTCCCGGTCTTAGTCCCTGTCTTACTCTCGATCTCAGTCTCGATCTGGTCCCGGCCTGGTCCCGGTCTGGTCTCAGTTTCGGTCTGGTCCCGGTTTCAGTTCTGATCTCAATCTTGGTCTGGTCCCGGTCCCGGTCTCAGTCCCGCTCTTAGTCCCTGTCTCAGTCCTGCTCTGGTCCCGGACCTGGATCAGTCCTGGTTCAGTCCGTATGTGGTGCAAAAGTCCAGCATCGCAGTCACGGAAGTCACGTAAACGGGAAACGGTCGTTATCCGTTTTTTCCATTTTTCATTTAAACACAAAATCGAAAACTGAAAAAAAACGAATCATTATCCATTTTTCATTTTGGTTTTGGAGACAAATAATGAAGAAAACTGTTGTTTTTTCGTTTTCTTATTTTTGGTTTTATATTGAAAAACGAATGAACGAATGACACACAGGTTAGTTTTGCTGGAAGGTGCTGTTGGTGCTTCACTCGTGGTCGTACTCGGTCTCGTATTTATTTTGTTTTATGGTGGTGTTTATGTGGTGCTTGTGTTGTGTTGATAAAGCATGTGACAATAAAGGATTATCTTATCTTATCTTGAGTAATTCACTAATGCTCGTTGTTGTTCTCCTTTAAGTTTTCGTCTTTCTTCTCTTGATAGTTGTGGATAAATTCTTCATTGTTTCATTGAAAGTTTATCCTTTGTGGAGTTTGTTGGTTAAAGATTTGGAGATGGGGCAGATTTATGAAGCTGCTGGAGAATACGACACACATTTACACACACATTTACACACACATTTACACAGACATTTACACAGATATTTACACACACATTTACACAGATATTTTGTCACAGAAAACCATTAACCGGAAGTTCCGCAAACCTACAGCGCGACACTTCTGGCTGTTGTGAAAAACGTCTATAAACCTGAAGCATAATCCCTGCTTTAGAAGTAGCAGTTTAATAGTATAAAATCATCATTACGGTCTTATTGTAGCTCTTTATTCTAAAATTATGCAGGGAAGTTAAAAGTGTGTCCTGTTTGTGTCATTTTTTAAGTACTAATATTGGTTCAAAAGCTGTCGTTTCAATATAAGACACTACTGTAGTATAAAATAAGTATCAGTTAGTATATGGAGGCTGAGAAATACAACTTAAATTCAGTCCTGTTTTTTTCTGTCTGTGGTTATAAAGACAATATGAAACGTCACGTCAGGCTGAGAGCTGGGTTTACCTGAGGATGCTCTCCCTCATCACTCTGTCCACGCTGCTGCTTCTCGTCTTCTTCACCTCCTCTGGGATGTTCTTCTGAGGGTTTCCTTTACTACCAAACAAAAACAAAGGATATATGAACTACTACTAGTACTACTACTAACAGATACGTAACATATTTAGATCACCATGTTACTTTTTTGAAAATTCTATATTCAACAAAAACAATGTATTAAAATATTTTATAGGTTTCATTTTCTTTTTTTGATGACTCCCGTCTCCCTTTGCTCCCCGCTCGGAACGTTACATCAAAATCATTGTGCAATCGTCTAATAAAACTACTGCATCGCGTCAGGTTTGTGAAGTTGTATTGTTTTCTGGATCATGCTTTTGTGGATTTATGAAAAACTGCTGTGCTTCTGCATGAGCGACGTAGGCTCGTGGACTGAGCCTTGTACAGAATCTTACAGCTAACCAGGAGGGCTTGAATAGGGCCCGGGAGAGATCACTAAATTACTCAAACATGCATGGATGACACTCAAAAAAAATCTATTTTGCATCTTTAATAATCAATGATTAGTCAAATGACTTGCTGTCTAGTTTACAGCTCGAGGTGTACTGTAATTTAATACAACATCATTTTAAAACCTAAAAGTACACTGTACATGACCCTTTAAATCCCGTCAAAATTAAACCTAGATGATAAATGAGGCATACTCATAGGTCTGTTGACTCTTGGCCTGGTTCTTGTTCTTGATCTTGGCCTGGCGGTTGGAGCAGGCCTGTCTCTCCTGCTGCAGTCTCCTGGCGCTCTGTTGCTGTTTGTGGAGGTTGTAGCTCTGCTCGTCCTGGTGCAGCTCCCGTCTCAGAGAGGAGACTTTGGCCAGCTCCACCTCAGCCTCACACAGCTCCAGTCTCAGAGGAAACACAACAGTTAGTCACTATCAGCTTTCACAAATGAAGACAAAGATTTAAAAACAACAGAAATACGTAGATTTTTAATTCATATAATTTCTGTTCTGCAAAAAGACCACTGTTATAAATGAAGGTTGCGAGTTTAATTCATTATTGTGTGTGTTTCTGGCTGTTGGCATAGATTGGCAGCCACCTGTCAGCTCAGGGCAGGTGTGGCAGTTTATTATGCATGTAACTTACCAATTAATATAATAGGATCAGACTGGAGCTGGTGTCCAATATAATATTGTGTTGGTGAGGAGAAAATTCAGTTTGTTGACTGGACAAAAGTTATTATGGTTGAAGACGTTTTGCAGCTCATCCAAGCTGCTTCTTCAGTTCATTTCAGCACTGAAGAAGCAGCTTGGATGAGCTGCAAAACATCTTCAACCAAACTAACTTTTGTCCAGTCAACAAACTGAATTTTCTCCTCGCCGTGGATTCTACCAGGACGACTGAGGGATTCTTCACATAATATTGTGTTGTGTGTATGTAAAGCATTTGGCTGAATGATTGTGTGTACATGTGTCTTATTGTTTCTGTAGGGGTTAGTATTTTGTTATGGGAGTCAAACATGATGTAGTTTAAAAGTGAGGTTATTAAGTTTACCACAGTTGTCCCTTTGGTTCTAAGTGAACAGATGGAGGCATGTACTTGTACTGGTCTTACTGGTGTTTGTGGAGGGCCTCTTTCAGCACCAGCTCCTGCTCCTCCTCCCTCTGCAGCTCCTCACAGAGTCTCCGGTGCTGAGCTCTGAGTCTGAACAGCCCTGCACTGCGCACACACACACACACACACACACAGCCTCAGTAAACAGTGTGCGTAATGACCCGGCCGCCCTACAGGAGGCGCTGTACCTGTTGTCTGCCGCCCTCTGACTGTCCATCTCCTCCTCCAGCCTGTCCCTCTGCTCCAGCAGCTCCTGGATGTGCTCACGACACACTCTCTGCTGCTCCCTGAAACACAACCACAGTTATTTACACAGAACACCATCTGTAATTTACTTCATACAAATATTTTAATTGCATATGACAAATGAAACAACAGGAGGTAACAGCATTATAATCTGGCTAAAAGTTTGTGGAGCCAGTCCCTCACAAATAATGACAATATTTGAATCTACGCTCAAAACTGTTCTGTGACTGAAAGGTTATTTCACTCTCTTCTCTCTTAATGTTCATTTTATGATGAGCATTTATGGTTTGATTTGTTTGAATTCATTTATTCACTTGTTTGAGCCAGGTACAACAACAGGTCAAAAAACTATAACAAAAACAGGGAAATGTACATGAACATATTTGGGACCTGGTGCTCAGAAACTTAAAGTGTCCTACCCCAACTGTTTTACATAATCACGTGGTTCACACTTTTTTTTTTTTTTTTAACACCTTTAACAAGTGGGCCAGCTGTATCAGCGCTTTTTGCTGTCTGCTGATTTCACCAGAGTTATTCAAAAGCAGGTTACTGTACTGGTATCACAATAATCCTCAGTGTTTTCAAAATAGTCCAAAAGTAATATCCAAATATCTAATAAAGTCCCAAAAAAAGATCCAAAAGTTTGTCGTTATTTCAAGCGTGAACCACACAGCTGTTGGAAGATTATGTATTGTGCGAATTATACTTTGTGTACAAATTCTGCTACACAACTAAAGTTCCCTTGCCTAATGACAAGCTTCAACATCTGTGGATAATGTTAGGATAAATAACTAGGCTTAGGTGGTGTATAACTACTGCTATGATGTAACTGATGTGCTGCTATACAGTTATTGATGTACTGCTATATTTTATTATTGTACTATTATAATTCTACAGAAACCGAGAGGGGTCACAACAAACGAAAAGCGATAATGAGGTCTGACTTTTTAGGCGACGATGGTTTTGTGATGCAAATGTATCACTCTTTTGAACACATATTGTTTTGAGAAGAAAAACGCTTTATTATACAGTCCCCAGCCAACTTGCCGGACGACTTTCGTCAGCACCGAAACCGGCCAGGATCTCGGCTCACCGGACGCTGTCGGGGGTAAGTCACTGTTGATGTACGACACTGCTCACGGGGATGACATACAGATTTATGTCAAAAACCCCGAACTATCCCTTTAATGTATGCGTTTGTGTATATATATATATACATACACATACACACACACACATATATATATTATTGTTGTTGTTTGGGAGTGTTTGTTCTAAACTGAAAATGTGAATAAATAAAGTTATAAAAAAAAAAAAGAAGTGAGGCTGTTGAAGGTAACACACTTTCCTGCTTAGCAACGCTGTCAATCAAACCTGTTTCTAACACTAGTGAGAGTGACCTCGGGCTCTTCATTTGTCTGTTATTATTGTTCACATCTTGATTTACAGACAAAATTGTGAAATAAAAACCAGTGTTAGAAACCGCAGCAGTTACAGAGAGAGGAGGAGGAGGAGGAGGAGGAGAGGAGATGTTTTTTTCCGCCCAAACTCCCTTCCTATGGTTTATAAACTGTAGAGTGTTTGGTGCAGAGTGAGTGGACATGTGACCTGGCTGTGCGCACATCTTCCTCCTTCTGTTGGTGGTACAGGTCCAGCTGGCTCAGGGCTCTCCTCAGCTTGAACATCCGCCCCGTGTCCACACACCTCTCCACGGTCCTCTGGTCAGACGCTGCTCCGGCCTCCTGCTCCACACTGTCACTGCTGCACACGACACACGCGCA
The DNA here is from genome assembly GCF_026225935.1 of Boleophthalmus pectinirostris. Classification (NCBI taxonomy): domain Eukaryota; kingdom Metazoa; phylum Chordata; class Actinopteri; order Gobiiformes; family Gobiidae; genus Boleophthalmus; species Boleophthalmus pectinirostris. The sequence continues at coordinate 3,555,250 of NW_026571515.1, read as the reverse complement.
CACAGTCATACTCTGCAGTCACATCGCGCTGAGGGTGTTCTACATGTACGTGTACGGTGGAATGTTCAGCTGTCACGGAGACACAATGGACATATAAGCAAAAACTGCCCAAGACGTTTCAATACAGTCCTAAAACTCAATAAAAACTACAAAATGGATTTAAAGAGCACATTTTCAGGAGCCTGTGATCAGTTTGAGTTTTCATTGTCCTGTTTTGGAGTTTGATTTTCAACAAAAATGTGAGAGCGACTAACTGAAAGCTGAAGCCGGACCGTGAGTTCTTCTATTGATCCCAGACTCCTAAAAATGTGATGTTAAAATTAGTGCTGTCAAGCGATTAAAAAAATTGAGAGATTAATTAATTATGATCTGTAATTAATTAATCTAATTAATCTCTTTTTTAATCTCACCTAAAAATTGCTGAGAAACGCGCTGATGTGGTTCAGCTTCTACTAAAGGACACTCAGTGGAGTGGACTCAGTGGAATATGAGTGTTCTCTCTGTGACAGAGGGGTGTTGATACTGAAGGTGAGTCTGTTCTGTGTTTGTGTCGTGATGTTTTCAGATCAGACGTGTGCAGGTTTATCACAGATGCGGCGAGAACGGAAAATGAAAATTAGGCTACAAGTCAGAGCAGGACTGCACAGTGCGACTGTGTCCTAACAACACATAAAAACAGATTTTATAGTAAGGCAACTCGCACAGAAACAGTAAAGTTAGAGATTTAAAATAAGATTAACGCGATTAAAAAACATAACGCGCTAAATATGACTGTAATTGAATTAATCGCAATTAAAGCGATAATTTGACACGCCTAGTTAAAATCAAATATTCAGTATGTTTTCTTGAGTTTTCAGACTATCTTACAACTTTTATGTGCACTGTGTCACCACAGTCACTGCCGAACATTCCACTATAGACTTACATGTAGAAAACCCCCAGTATAACATCACAGCAAAGTATCAGTTGATGGAAAGTACTGTGTATTTCACTGTGGACACTCACTCGGACATTGCCAGCCACTCGGAGCTGATGGATGAAGTGGAGTCCTCATCAGAGCTCCTGTCCTCCTGCTTCATGTTCTCAGCTGAGGTAAATTTAATAAAAAATAAAATAAAAATATATTAGCACACTCCCTCAGCAAATATTTGTTATTATATTATTACAAACAGGTTTCACTTGGACACTGAGTATCTCAAAAGCAGCACATTCCTTTGACAATAAACCACACATTGGACCATTTGAATTCATTACAAATATTCATTCATATTCATTAATTGTCAGATCAGTATGTTTAGGACCAATGAAAAGTTAATAAAGACTTACACCAGCTACACCAACTAATGTTATGCTGCAGATTTTGTGTGTCCAGACGTCCCTGTTTCCCCGGGACAGTCCCAGTTTTGATCCTGTGTCCCCTGTCCCAGCAGATTTATACAAAACCACTGATTTGTCCCAGTTTTATACAAGAAATGTCTCTATTTTTGACTAATCTGATCCCTGCCAACAGTAAAGACAGACATACATTGTTATTTGTTTAGATAAATTTTTTAAAAAGCTGCTTAAGAATGACCAAAACACAAAGAATAAGTGACTATATTGTCTCACATGTTCGTCAGGAATGGGCCGAGTTCACAATTTTATTATTACCAACCACCACAAACCAGGGTGTGTCATAGTTTTTTTGATTTTGAAAACCTGGTCACCCTCGGCAGATTGTTTTTAACTTTAGTTTTGTGTCCTGATGTCCCTATTTACCTCTTTAATAGTCCCAGTTTGAGCCTGTGTCCCCTGTCCTATCAGATTTATTCAAAACCAGTGATTTTATACAAGAAATGTCCTAGGTGTCCCTGTTTTTGACCAATTTAATCTAAACCAGGACTAAACCAGGACTAAACTAGGTCTAAACCAGGACTGAACCAGAACTAAACCAGGACTAAACTAAGACTATACCAGGACTACATCAGGTCTAAACCAGGAGTAAAACAGGACTAAACCAAGACTAAATGAGGAGGACTAAACCAGGACTAAACCAGGTTCTAAACCAGGACTAAATCAGGATGACTAAATCAGGACTAAACCATGAATAAACCAGGACTACATCAGGTCTAAACCAGGACAAAATCAGGATGACTAAACCAGGACTAAACCAGGACTAAATGAAGAGGAATAGAGGAGGACTAAACCGGGACTAAACCAGGACTAAACCAGGTCTAAAGCAGGACTAAACCAGGACTGAACCAGGACTGAACCAGGTCTAAAAAAGGACTAAACCAGGTCTAAACCAGGACTAAACAAGGGTCTAAACCAGGACTGAACCAGGACTAAACCAGGACTAAACCAGGTCTAAACCAGGTCTAAACCAGGTCTAAACCAGGACTGAACCAGGACTAAATCAGGAGGACTAAACCAGGACTAAACCCAGGACTAAACCAGGACTAAATCAGGACTAAATCAGGACTGAACCAGGACTAAAACAGGACTAAAACAGGACTATCACAATTTTTTATCTCTGCCAACAATAAAGAGAAGCATAAACTCATTTGTTTGGCCAAAATACAGAAATCCGTGTTTGCAAATGACTATAAAGCAAAAAAATAAATAAATAAATAAATAAAAAATAAAAATGCAGCGACATAACTCCCTCAGATCATGACTGACACGTGAATCCACAATGTTACACGCTGTTTTCACAATTTTATTTATACCAACAACCATCCTAACCCGAGTGTGTCCCAGTTTAGAATTTTGATCCTGTCACTTTAGTCAGATTGTATTAAAATTTAACTAAATAAATATTGAAGGCAGCGCAGCTAACTAGCGCTTAAGCTAACGAGCCAAAAATTGTGTTTACAAACTCGAAATAGATAAATATTATAGTTAACCTAGAGTTAATATCAACCACAAAAGTATCTTACACCTAACTCGCTATATGACATTTGTTCCTGTTGTACTGAAGTATAATTATAGAGATAAATAAGTTAATTATCGTGTTTTTATCATTAAAGTTGCTCACGTGTTCTGCCGGAGCGCGTCCCCCGCTGTGTCGCTCTTTTTTTTCGCACTTTCACCTCTGCTCTGTCTCATTAACGGGCTGTCTGTAAGCGAGAATTATCTTTAAACTTTGCCCATTTTAATTACGCATACATTTGTTTATTTTAGCAAACGTAAAAATGTCAAACTCTTTGCATTTACCAGCTCTGTTCCACGGCTCCGGTCTTGTTTAATGTGGTTGCTATGGAGACAAGTGAGGGGCGGGGCGTGCGTAGCTCCACGTGCAACATCGGCTCGTGCCAAACACAAACCGTATATATAAAATATATTATTCTTTTTTTTTTAAATTATTATTATTATTTTAATTGTACTATTTTAATTCAACTTTTACATTTTTTATTTTTTACATTCTATTTCAATTTTTTTTCTTATTTTTTTAATTGGTGGTTTTCGGATTCTAGAATGTGATGACGTCATACTCCCTGTTTTCCCTATTGATCACGTTGTACTTTGCCATAAAATATCTAAAAGATAAATTTACAAATGTTGAAGCTGATCATTCCTATTGGTGACTAAGCCCAAGAACTCACCGTTTTACAACAACAACAACTACTCCTACTCCTACTACTACTACTACTACTACTACTACTACTACTACTACTACTACTACTACTACTACTACTACTACTACTACTACTACTACTACTACTACTACTACTACTACTACTACTACTACTACTACTACTACTACTACTACTACTACTACTACTACTACTACTACTACTACTACTACTACTACTACTACTACTACTACTACTACTACTACTACTACTACTACTACTACTACTACTACTACTACTACTACTACTACTACTACTACTACTACTACTACTACTACTACTACTACTACTACTACTACTACTACTACTACTACTACTACTACTACTACTACTACAACTACTACTACTACTACTACTACTACTACTACTACTACTGCTACTACTACTACTACAACAACAACAACACTACTACTACTACTACTACTACTACTACTACTACTACTACTACTACTACTACTACTACTACTACAAAACTGCATTTCAACCATATTCCCAATATTTAATTCCCAAATATGGAACCTGATAATTTCTATTATTGGGAGGTGGGGTGTGGAAGGAAATGTGGAAATGTTTAATACTTTACTTAAGTACATTTTGAAGTGGGGTTTTACTTAGTACTTATTACTACTACTTCTTTACTTTTACTTTACTGCATCTGAGAGCTTCCTATTCCACTACACTGTTGAACTGAACTGGAAAAAACAAAAAAAAACAAACATATTTTTTAACGTGTACTTTAATATTTTTACTTAAGTAGATTTTTTCTGTGATACTTTTAATTTTACATTTTTTTTGTTCTAGTATCTGTACTTTTCTCATGTAATGTCTCTGTCTTTTTAATTTTATGATGATTATTTATGTTTTGATCTGTTTGTGTTGTGATTTTAATGTATTTCTTATTCTGTAAAGAACTTTGAATGATTTTGTGTACGAATTGTGCTGTACAAATAAACTTGTGTTGTCTATTTTTTTTTCTTAAATAACAAAATCGAGCACTTTTTCCAGCCCCGGTTTCAAAAACATGATGCTTTACAGTGAAGATCCCCGCTGAGGTCTGAGGTCTGGACCGTGCTTAAGCCGTATAATCACAGACTGTACGTGTATAATCCAAACATCTATGGTCCATATCAGTATTAATACATGATCCAGAGGGTTTTTCTGATGGACACAGACCTGCTGCTCGTTATAGATCAGACAAATGAAACTGCGGCCACGTGGTTCACGGGATTAACTCTCCACAAGAGAATCACACAATCACACAATCACACAATCACAATCACACAATCACACAATCACACAATCACAGAATCAGGTTTATTGGAGTTGGTCATATATGTTTACAGTATTTATCCATCTCATCATCTCCATCTCTCTCTATTTCTGCTGCTCTCTTTCTCTCTGTCTTTGTCTCTCTCTCTGCCTGTCAGTTTCTCTCTCTCCATCTCTCCATCCCTCTATCTCTCTGTCCATCTCTCCTTCTCTCTCTGTCTCTCCATCTCTCTATCCAGTTCTCTTTCTCTCTCCATCTCTCTGTCTCTCTGTCTATCTCTCTCTCTCTCTCCATAACACACACTCTCTGTCCATCTCTCTTTCTGTCTCCATAACACACGCTCTCTCTCTATCTCTCCATCTCTCTGTCTCTCTCTCTCTCTCTCCATCTCTCTCTGTCTCGTGTCATCTTTCCATCTCTCTCTGTCTCTCTCCATCTCTCTGTCCATCTCTGTCTCTCTCCATCTCTCTTTCCATCCCTCTGTCTCTCTCCTCTCTCTCTCTCTCTGACTCTCTCCATCTCTCTCTCCATCTCTCTGTCCATCTCTCTGTCTCTCTCCATCTCTCTCTCTCTCTCCATCTCTCTGTCCATCTCTGTCTCTCTCCATCTCTCTTTCCATCCCTCTGTCTCTCTCCTCTCTCTCTCTCTCTGACTCTCTCCATCTCTCTTTCCATCCCTCTGTCTCTCTCCTCTCTCTCTCTCTCTGTCTCTCTCCATCTCTCTCTCTCCATCTCTCTCTCTGTCATCTCTTTGTCTCTCTCCATCTCTCTCTCTCTCTCCTCTCTCTGTCCATCTCTGTCTCTCTCCATCTCTCTTCCTCTCTCTCTCTCTGTCTCTCTCCATCTCTCTCATCTCTCTGTCTCTCTCTCTCTCTCCATCTCTCTGTCCATCTCTTTGTCTCTCTCCATCTCTCTGTACATCTCTGTTTCTCTCTCCATATCTCTGACTCTCTCTACCTATCTCTTTATTCATCTCTGTTTCTCTCCATCTCCCTCCATTTCTCTTTCTCTCTCCATATCTCTGTCTCTCTCCATCTCTCTGTCCATCTCTGTCTCTCTCCTCTCTCTCTCTCTCTCTGACTCTCTCCATCTCTCTCTCTCTCATCTCCCTCCATTTCTCTTTCTCTCTCCATATCTCTGTCTCGCTCCATCTTTTTGTCTCTCTCCATCTCTCTCTCTGACTCTCTCCATCTCTCTTTCCATCTCCCTGTCTCTCTCCATCTCTCTCTGTCCGTCTCTCTCTCTTTCATCCCTCGTTCCGTGTGTCCTCTGTGGTGAGTGTTTGATCGCCCCACAGGTATGAGGAGGACACTGGTGAGAGAGTGTTATGTAACAGTGAAGGCCTCAGGTGAACGAGCCGACGACCGCGCCGACGACCGCACCGACGACCGCGGCGACGACCGCGCCGACGACCGCGCCAACGTCATCGTCCTTTTGTCCTCCGCCTGTGCCAGATGCCCTCCCGTCCTCCTCTGTCCCTTCTTTGTCCGTACCAGTTTGTCAAATCAGGAGCCACGGTAAAGCACCAGTCCCAAAAACTGTTGTTGTGTCCTTAGGCAAGACACTTCACCCACAATGTGTAGTCTGAAAGTGGTGTGTGTGTGCGTGATGAGCCGATGGTGCAGATTGGCAGCCTCGCTTCTGTCAGTGTGCCTCAGGGCAGCTGTGGCTACAGTAAGTGTGGAGTGAATGAATAATGATCTGTAAAGTGTCTTTGAGCGTCCAGAAAAGAGCAACATAAAACTGATGCATCATGATTATTATTATTATTATTATTATTATTATTATTATTATTATTATTATCCCTGTGTGTCCCTTTCTCCTCCTTTTTGTGTCCAGAGACAAACACGCCTACATCCCTGTGTGTCAGATGCCCTCCCATCCTCCTGTGTGTGTGTCAGATGCCCTCCCATCCTCCCGTGTGTCTATCTATCTATCCCCCTCTCTTTGTCTCTCTCTTTGCCTGTCAGTATCTCTCTCATCCTCCTGTATCTCTGCGTCAGATGCCCTCAAGTTCTCTTATATCTTTCATGTGTCAGATGCCCTCCCATCCTCCCATCCTCCTCTACTCCAGTGTTCAACTCTCTCCATCCTCACACCTCTGTACATCAGATGCCCTCCCATCATCCACAGCCTCCTCCTCCTCCTCCTTCTTCTTCTTCCTAGAGACTCGTAAAAAGTGTTTAATCAGCACACTCTCACTCTCACTCTGACTGTGTGTGAACTGTGTGTGTGTGTGTGTCTAAACTGTGTGTGTGTGCAAAGTGTGTGTGTTTGGTGTTAAAAATAACCTCATCATTAGTCTCACGCTGCGGGTGAACGCTGCAAACGCGCAGGTGACGCCGCGGGAGCCGTGACCTCATCACGCCCCGTCGCGCGACTTCGGGATCAACTCTCTGTCGCCCGTCGCTCGTCGCCCGTCGCCCGTCGCCCACACCGTCACCACCACCACGACCACCACCGCCGCGTCAGCTCATTGCATAACCAAATATATGATCCTTACATAATAGATCCCCAATTATGGCTCTTCTTTTACGCCCTCCCTCCTCTTCATCCCCCTCCCTCCCTCCCTCCCGCCTCCGTGGATGAGCCGTGACGATCGCAGCTCAGATTAGTCTCTCTCTCTTTTCCTCTCTCTCCGGAGTCGTGCCTGCCTCAGCTCAGACCTCCGGATTCCTCCACTCGGCTCGGCTCGGCACGGCTCGGATCGGTTCGCCTCGCGCGCGCCCCGGACCATGGCTCTCGCGCCCCGCCGCCTCCAGCCGCGCTCCTCACCGCTCAGACCGAACCCGACGAGAGCGCACTGAACCCCCCGTGGCGTCGCCTCCTTCCACCCAAGTCCCACGCTACGGAACATTTTTTTTTTTTTTTTTTTGCGGGATTGTTAAGTGCGTGACCATGGACGTGCCAACTTTGCTGCCGTGGCTCCTCGCGCTGCTCTTCGTCGGAGGAGACAGGTTTAGTAGGTACGTGTTTTTTTTTTTTTTTACGCAAAGAGGAAGGTTCAAAATGAAATGTGAAGGTGATCGGAGCGTCCTTTAGTCTTGCTCCGAAACGTGCACCGACGCTACCTGGGCCTACGTAAACAGCAGGTGCATCATTTTTTATTTATTTTAAAAAAAAAAAAATTTTTTAATAAATCTATAAATCTGCGTTGTGGGAGTGCGCAGAAAGTGCAGCGAAATGCGTAGTAACGAAGTGTGGCCAGTGGGACGTAATCGAACACCAAATCGTATCGACAAAAGATTTAAAATATTTGGAATTATAAACTTCTTTGGTTTAAAATTTCAAACAAAACATGAACCTGGTTTAGTCCTGGTTTAGTCCTTGTTTAGACCTGGTTTAGTCCTGGTTTAGTCCTGGTTTAGTCCTTGTTTAGACCTGGTTTAGTTCTGGTTTAGTCCTGGTTTAAACTTGGTTTAGTCCTTGTTTATACCTGGTTTAGACCTGGTTTAGTCTTGAATTAGTCTTGGTTTAGTCCTAGTTTAGACATGGTTTAGTCCTGGTTTCGACCTGATTTAGTCCCGGTTTAGCCCTGGTTTAAACTTGGTTTAGTCTTGGTTTAGTCCTGGTTTTAGTCCTGGTTTAGACCTGGTTTAGTCCTGGTTTTAGTCCTTGGATTATAACCAGTTCAATTAATATGATCTTGAAAAAAAAACACACACACAAAAATTAAAAATACATCACAAAATACACAAACGGGCCAATTTTGGTGCAATTTGGTGCAATAACGCCAAAGTTATGCAAAAAAGAAAAGTTGCGATGTACAAAAATAAAGTATTAATCGTGAACATGTCGCCCAGATTAGATCATAATTATATAAAATATACTGTATTAGATCAGCAAGAAAACAATAGATTGAATTAGTTTCTCGCTCTGAGTGGACTGAGGATGGTGACAGGTGTGGGCTTGTGCAGGGCCAGGGAGAGATCACTAGATTACTCAAACATGCAGATAGAAAGAGTGTCATAGATTATAGTGATATTGCAAACACAAACACAAGTAGAACATGTCATGGGTTCTTTAAAGAAAATAAAGTGATCAGAAGTAAATCAGAGACCTGATCAGGGAAGGACAGACTCAGACTCAGATGGACCAGAACTTTGGACTTGACCTGGAGCCTTGAAACTAAACGCTTGTCTGAAAATAACAGTAATATTCAGCGTAAACATGTCAGACCTCACTGCTCTTTGTGACATATTTAAAGCAGAACCACTTACAGAAATTGTATCATGTAAAAAGTAGAAGTATTTTTCTGTAACGTGTAAAAAGACTTAAAAGACCAGACTCAGAGCACAGGACCTGAGGCATGAGCGGACTCGAGGCCACAGACCTCAGACCTCAGACTCTGATCCAGAGCTCTCAACACAAACATCACAGGACTAAACTCAGACTAAACCAGGACTAAACTCAGACTAAACCAGGACTAAACTCAGACTAAACCAGGACTAAACTCAGACTAAACCAGGACTAAACTCAGACTAAACCAGGACTAAACTCAAACTAAACCAGGACTAAACTCAGGACTAAACAGACTAAACCAGGACTAAACTCAGGACTAAACTCAGAGGACTAAACTCAGACTAAACCAGGACTAAACTCAGACTAAACCAGGACTAAACTCAGACTAAACCAGGACTAAACTCAGACTAAACCAGGACTAAACTCAGACTAAACTCAGACTAAACTAAACTCAGACTAAACCAGGACTAAACTCAGACTAAACCAGGACTAAACTCAGACTAAACCAGGACTAAACTCAGACTAAACCAGGACTAAACTCAGACTAAACCAGGACTAAACTCAGACTAAACCAGGACTAAACTCAGACTAAACCAGGACTAAACTCAGACT